>NC_136009.1:26306958-26411958 GCF_048128805.1 Centroberyx gerrardi
TGCACCGTGCCGCCGAGAGCGCACACACACACACACACACACACACACACACACACACACACACACACCCTCATAAATCTGACTTCACGTTTGTTTTGTGTACTTACACACAGATGTACACAATAGTTTCAACAAAGCAGAAGTGGCTGCACAGTGAATCCGTTTCACACACACACACACACACACACACACACACACACGCATAACGTCATAAATGTAAGACTTCACATGTTCAGTTTGTGCTCTTACTGTATTTGAAGCACACACACACACACACACACACACTTACAGCAAACAGTGCATGACTGTGTCCGCACACACTCATAATCATAAATATAACACTACATATCTCAGGTTTATGCGCATGGTAAGAGCAAACACACACACATTTAAACAGTACCTGCAGCTGGGCAGATATGGGTCTTTATTGAACACACACACACACACACACGCACACACACACACACACACACACACACACATATATAACCGGAAATGTAGTGGAGGGGAAACCCACCTAAAGTCAGCCACGTTTTAGTGTAGTTGTATCAAACTAGTGAAAGTTATATGAGGACAGGCATAAATTAATGAATTTTATTTATATTGGAGGTTAATGATATTTGACTGAAGGTCATAGTTTCCTTTTCCTTCCTTTTTATTTACCACTAGATCTCACCTCTTATAACCCACACACACACACACACACACACACACACACACACACACACACACACACACGTACTGTAAATAATACATATATTATAGTGAAGCAGATATGGAGGTTTGTTCCTGCACATAATGTTACCAACACACAACCTCACCTGGAGGGTTTATGTGTATATTTGAACCATGCACACCCATATCACTCAGAAAATACACACACACTCACACACACATGCACACACTTCAACCCATATCCTCAGCAAGACACCCACACAGCCCCACACACAGTTTCAGAATGCCTGAATCGTAAATTTGAGGCAATTTCCATAACAAATTGGACAACAGATGAATTTCTCCCTCTGCAGCGCTGCGCTGCTCGTCCCGTTTAACGGGGAGGGGATTTCCCGTCATCCGAGTCCGGTCTGGGAGCGGCGGCGGTGAAAGCCTTTTGTTGATTGTCTTCTGTTCTAAGGTGAAGTGGTTGAGAGCTGACCTCCCCCAACCCCTTCACCCCCCCCCCCACCCCTTCACCCCCCCCCCCCCCACCCCAACCCCTTCACCCCCCCCCACCCCTCTCTATTTTTCCCTCTTCCCTCCCTCCATCGCCGCCTCTCTCTCAGGCAGCAGCACTCCACACAAAGAAGCAGCAGAGCGGGACGAGAGGGCAGCTTAAGACCAGAGAACACCCCCCACCCCCCACCCCCCCACCTCCACCCATACACACCACTGACACACACACACACACACACACTTAAACCTCTTTAACAATCCGATGTGGAGTGCCACATACCTGGGCTGAAAGTAAAATGGATGGCAGGATCAACCAGGGAGGCCTTAGGCTGTGTAAACTCTGGACCTCCTGATGTGTGTGTATGTGTGTGTGTGTGTGTGTGTGTGTGTGTGTATGTGTGTGTGTGTGTGTGGGTGGGGAGGAGGGGCAGGGGAGGTGGGGGTGGGGGGTGTTACGGCCGCTGAGGGCTCCTCTAATGGATGTCATTGTCAGGCTAAAAAAGTGTTGGTTTAGAGGGTGAGGAGTATATGTGTGTGTAAAAGAAAGAGAGAGAGTGTGTGTGTGTGTGTGTGTGTGTGTGTGTGCGTGTGTGTAATGGCGGTATGTGTGTATGCATTTGTGATAGTGGTGTGTGTGTGTGTGTGTCTGAGAAAAGAGTTTGTGTGCGAGAAAGAATGCATTAGGATTGGATTGGATTGTTGAAGAGTTTAGGAGTGTGTGTGATGGTGATGAGCGTGTGTCTGTATGTATGTATCTGTGTGTGTGAGTGTGATAGAGCTTGAGAAAGTGTGTGTGTGTGAGTGTGATAGAGCTTGAGAAAGTGTGTGTGTGTGAGTGAGAGAGAGAGAGAGAGAATGTGCGCATGAGTGTGCATGTGTGTGCGTGAATTTGTCTGTGTGTGTGATGGTCGTATGTGTGTGTATGAGAGTTAGTGTCTAAGAGAGAGAGAGAGAGAGAGTGTGTGTGTGTGTGTGTGTGTGTGTGTGTGTGTGTGTCGGGGCAGTCACACAGACCACAGACATATTTGAGTGGCAGCTTGGCTTCGATCCAGGAGGCTGTCAGTCAAAGTGCAGCTCATGTTTGGAGACAAGTTGAGTTTTGGTGGTTTTGTTGTAATGTTGAAATGTTGAAAGGTCACAAGTGTATTTCCTCTTTAAGGGTTTTTTTTTTTTTTTAGTGCAAGACAGACACATAACACATCTCAAAAAATCTGTACACAGCAGAGAATGAGTGTGAAATCTGCAGTTCAGCAAAAGCAGATGCAGAGACAGAAAACCAATGAACAGAGAAAAGTAAATACATGAATATATACATGAATAAAGATGGGGGGGAAAAGGGAGGAGGAAGGAATTAGTATCAAACTGACAGATCAAGTGTGGTGCAGTACATCCAAGTTACCATATGCTATAAAATATATATTATTAAAAAAAGGAGAAGCAGGGAGTTTAGGGTCAGATAAATGTCAAGTGTGGTTCAAACAACTTTTTTTTTTCATGTTTTCATGCTTGTTTTCATGTTTGAAACTGAGGCCTTCTGTTCATGTGGAGGGAAGCGATGCAAAATTCATGCTCTGCTCCTGTCCCGTCATTTTGAACAGAAACACATCGCTGCTGCTGCTGGATCTCCAAAAAGTCAGTTTTACAGAAAAAATTAAACATCAACAATAAACCATCACCACATTCATTTTGAGACATTTATAAAATTTACCGTAAACAAACGAGACCATCGCTGTCAGCCTCTGTCAGACTCTACTCTGCGTCCTCCATAGTTTCTCCACCTGGTGGATCTGGAGGGAAATCTGCTGGATCGCTTTACGGCACAAAACAGGAAGAGGTTCTGTTCTTCCAGAGCAAAACGGAGCTGAAGCTGAAAGAGTTTCTGGCAGCAGATGGTGGAAGGAGGGAAAGGAAGATCACTTTATCCTCTTCAGTAAAGCCAATGAGAAAACCTTTGACCAAAGACGTAAAGATCCTTTTTGCAGCAGGGGTTTATGGGAGATGTAGTCTTAATTTTGAGAAACACTAGCACTAACCACCGGCATGAGATAGAGACTACCAACCGTCTCAACCATGGTCTTATTTGTTTACAGTAATTATATCAAGGTATCACCATTAATTTCACAATGATATATGGTGCCTATAGCAAATTTAACTTATTTCTGATTGACAATCATGCATGTTTGTCTAACTTTTCATGGGCACTAAGGTTATAGAACTTACTCAACACATAAATGACTGTGTAAATTGTCAATTCAAGCAAAAAACATGATCTGCTAAACTGGAGTTACAAGGCTTTCACCTGACAGCAGCAAAGTCCAGCACAGCCAAGTCCATTCACTGTGGAAAACAGATAGGAGGCAGGAATGCTTCTTAGCGTTAGAGACTGTTAGAGACTGTGAGGCTGGCTGCTCTTTGGATAAATAAAGGTCCTCTAGTAATCATGTGGAAATAACAGAGATCCAAAGCACTACAAAAAAACAGAAAGCCTTCGTTCTATTTCTGTTCTCGTCTGGGTTCTGGGTCTAGTCACGATTCCAAGTTAAAAAGCTGAAACCACAGTTTTAACTTACAATTCTGACAAGCCAAATAGAAAAAAAAAGGCTTTTTAACTGAGTTTCGGAGCACCTTGGATCTCCTTTTTCCCTTCACTGTGTCAGCGTGTGCGTCCGGCCGGCTAACGTGTCATCCGGACCGATGGCTGATGCGCGGCGGCCCCCCGTATCGGCGCAGATAGTTTGCAGTTGTGCGCTACATTTCAGCGCGTGTTGCCGAGTCAGAATCTTCTGCCGCGTCACATAGCAACCATGTGTGTTTTTTTTGTCAGTTTGCAGCGCGTTGGAGCCGAGACAAACTATCGGACATATGTGCGAAAGGTGTGCGCGTCGTCGAGAGATTTTAAACATCGCAGGCAACCGCGAAAGCAGAAGGGAGCCTGGGAAACAGCAGCGCAAACACACATGGCGATTGCATTTTCGGTTCGAGGGGAGCGACTTGTCAACTTTGGAATGTCGATGCAAAAACAAACGTCAGCACTAATTGCTTTTACTGTTGGACAGAAAAATCAGCCGGTGTGAGAGATGTAAATCAGACATTTTTAGTGTGTGTGTGTGTTTCCGTCTGTATGTTGTATGAGCATGTTTTGTGTGTATGTGTGTGTGTGTGTGAGTGTCATCTATCTCTCTGGCCGCTCTGCTCTTTGTGTGCTGCATCTCCTGAGCGTCCCGCAGCAGAAAAGCTCCCAGTAAACACATAGTTTCAGGTTCAGGTAGAGTTTCAGCACGCCGTCCAAAAAACACCAGAGACAGAATTCACCCCCGTCACAGTTGGGAACACTTCGGCATGAACCCGAATCTACTTCCAGTGAGTTTGTCTCAGCAGCTCGTTTCCAGCCAAATGTTTGGTTGGCTCATTATCACAAACCTGGTGACCTCACGGCGTGCAGTGATATGGAGATTAGTCTTGTGTTGAGACTGGTGAGCGGTCTTGCAACAGTCACTTTAAAGCTGCAATATGGAACTGGTTTGACAGTAAAATAGTGATAAATAAATAGGATATATTAGACACAATCAGTCTGCGTTCATGCCAAATCCCAGCATTTGCGTGGCCAGCAGTGAGCTAGTTGTGGCTATCAAGGTGAGGCTAGCGGCCACAAAGCAGAAAGTCACAGCAACAACAACAATGGCAGAAAGCAGGAAGATAAGAAAGTACAGCAAAGCCAAATATGCAGCAGACAAGACTTGTTTTTTACTGCATTACGGCTACGTTCGCTCTCTGCTTCTTCAGTGCCTGTGGAAGCTTTATGGATGCCGGTTAGCTCAGGCTAGATGACAGCTCATTAAGATGAGTGACAAGTGTTGCGACGAGGAAATTGACCAATTGAGGTGGAGGAGGAGGGCGGGACTAACAATATATTTTCTGCCTCAGGGAGAAAAGTTGCATGTTATAGCTAACTCTCACATTCTCTCGCTGCACATAAGAATATTATACAAGAAATACGAAAAAATAAATAGGACAATCTCAGGAAAGCATTTGACAGCCAGTATGGTTTAATTTTCTATGACAACCCTGCTCATCTGTTGCTCTAAAATGTCATTGTGGTGGAAGTTTTCTGTAATAAAAGAGACTTGGAGATGAGAAGTTGTCTTTCTGTCGTCTTTATTGCTTGCAATGCCCACCCAACGAGTGTGTGAGACGAAGAGCGAAACAACGAGCCTTGTCCACCCTTCTTATAATCATGTAGTAGAAACAGCTGAGTCATGAGAAGTCCGGCACGTTCTTATACTTGAAACATTATGCGATTAGGGTGCATCTGTACAAGACAAAATCCAGTTCCAACCGGACACTCAAGGCCTTCTCTGGTCAGAACCTTTTGTTTATCTCAAACTGTGGAGAATGGAAAATTACTGAAGACAGAGACAGCATTCAACTGAGAGATGGTATCATGCTTGATACATGATGGCCAGGTTCTGGAAATAAAATATTTCCAGTTCAAACAAGGATCAATTCAACTAGCCTCTGTCTTATCTGTCTCAGGTCAGGTCAAAAGCATAAGAAAGGCAGTTTGTACATTTCCACACACAGAGATGAGCTCTCATAATAATACAAAGAGAGTACAGTACAGATATTAAAGACATATAGAATAGTATAATAGCGTAATTTCCTCCACAATCTAAAATGTTATGAATTATTTGCAAATGCTGTTGGATCCGGGTTAGTAATATCCTGAATACATAAGACAAACTTTGACAAAAACATTTGACAGATGGCGACATGCAGGAGGTGGCCAAGTTCAACGTCAACACAAACAAGCACAACATTTTCACAATATAATATTATGGCACAATACAAGTTTATATTAAAACAGCTTTGGATAGTATTGTTACCCTGTATAATGTCATATGGTATTATGTTATGTGGTAGGGCATGATATGTTATGTTTTATTATATTATAGTGTTTTATATAATACTCTACCATGTCATATACAGTATATCTTGGGTTTATGGGATGTATATTAAAGGCACAATGATGTTTTTGTGTCTATACATACTGGTACATCTGAAAGATATTGGTGTACACAACCCATAATTTGGTCTTTCAGCATCACACTTTTTTCTCTTTTTTGTCGATTTATGTTTACTTGTCCTTTTTTATTTTGTCACATGTCTGTATGTCTATTGTTAAACTGCAAAATAAAGTAGGTAAACTGTAAAAAAAAAAAAAAAAGAAACAGTTTTGATCTGAAGATATTTAGCTCCCGATTTCACAAAACGATGCAGATAGCAGCTATGGACGAATACGATGTCTCAACTTTCATTTTGGCGCTGTATTTCCACTGGTAATTTACAGGCTGTCATATCAGCATCTATTCAACGTCAAAGTGTTTGCTGGCTCTGCTCACATTACATACAAGGTTATGTTTCTGCGCTGGTAAACTAGTTGATGTTTAGGAGGAAGTGTGTGGCGCTGCGGTGGCGTGCAAATCAAAGTCTCGGCCATGTGTTGAATGGTGAATTATCCTCTGATCCTCAGTAGACAGCTGGGGGAAAGTGATCCAGCCAACTAATACAGCCAGTTAGTGGTTAATACTCCAAAATGCTGATTCATCGCATGTCAGTCTTCCAAAATGACCGACTGAAAACACACCAGATACCGACTGCTGGTAGCGGTGTTGCAGGGGGATTTACGCACGGAGGTTTACCACAGTAACATCTGAACTTGGACGAGAGCTGGAGGCTTGTGAAAGAGTTTGAACTCACGACTGTCTTCAGTTTCATCTGGCTCCCCGCTCCCTGATATTAGTATGACCAGCACATTATCAGAGGCCGCTGTCATCTACGTAGGTGCACACGTCACTGGAGGAGAACTGGACACAAAGAATGCTGGAAAGTAAGTGTGTGTGTGTGTGTGTGTGTGTGTGTGTGTGTGTGTGTGCATTCATGTGTACAGCAAAGAACCAGAGAAGCAGAAACTTGGGAAAACAGATACTCACAGTTACTTTGCAGCATTCTGCCTCTGTAGTTCTCTTCCATGTACTTGTAAATTACAGTGGTTTTTCTGATAATGTGCTGATTATACCAATATTAGGGACCAAAGCCAAATGAAGCTAAAGAGGTACACATATTCTGATTTCTTTTAACACTCTATTTAGATTTAAAAATGCTACGTGCAGCACTTTAACATCACTAAATCTTTACCACAGTCATTTTGAAACATTAGTATAATTACCGTAAACAAACGAGACCGTCGCTGAGAAGCCTGGCAGCCCTCTACTGGCCTCCACTCTGTATTTTCTATTGTCAGATTGTATGGTCGGACTTGGAGGGAAATCTGCTGGATTGCTTTACGGCACAAAACAGGAAGAGGGAGCAAGTTGCAACATTCTTAGCGAAAGGAAGCTGCGGGGTTTATGGGAAATGTGGTCTTAATATTGAGAAATACAAGCACTAACGATGTAACTGGTGTGAAATGGAGAGGCGACCGATCGTCGCACTTGTTTACAGTAATTATACCAAGGTATCGCAATTAATTTGACAAAGATACACAGAATGTATAAAAATATGTACTATCCTTTATGTGACATCCTGTTGTTCCTGCACTGTGTGTGTCAGCATGCACTGTGTTATTTTGTAAATGTTGACACTGCTACACTGCTGTCTAGACATTTCTTGCACATTTCTTGCACATGGTGGAGGCCTTTCATCGTCTGGACCTTCGTTCCCTTCGCAAACACAGTTTCATATTTACTGTATTTTACAGTAGAAAAGCTCTCAAGCAATCTGCTCTCGACAGAATGGGTGTAGTCCAAGCAACGCTCAAACCCCGAAGCTGTTGACCACCTGCTGTTAGCCCACTTGACCCTTCCACTCTTCTCCTCTCTGCTCGCTCATACTTCCACTGCACAGCCCGCCCTCATTTGTCTCAACAGCGGAAAACACGCTGACCTAATAGGGGCCCTGAGTTTACAGCATGAGTCAAACGCTGTTTCCAAGTTAATCCATCCTCAGCAAATGACTAACAAATACCGCAGCAGAGGCCGCTGCCCGGCCCGGCCCGGCCCGGCCCGGCTCGCCCCAGCTGTTTTACCGCTGACAAAGAGAAGATTGTTAATTGTTTCTTTATGAGATTAATCCCGTACTTGTGCAGTTATGAAAAAAATGAGGGAAAGCATAAACAGCTGGGAAAACATTCCGCGCAACACTCGCCTGTTGGCCGGAGGGGTTTGAATTAACAAACCATTTCATGAAGATGGATGGGGCTGAATGCACATTTGTGGGCCTCGCTGTGCTCCAAGTGCCCAAAGTTTACAAATTTATACTGCCTGAGATTGAACTTATGACAGTATTGTGAGCTTATTGGGCTTACTCTGACAGTAATGCATTAATTTATTACTGACATAGCGGCTACATAGTGCTGCATGAAGCTGGAACAACAAGGACTACAGCAGAAATCCTTTTTCCTCGCAGGCTTGCATGACAGGAGTTTCAAAAACATAAAGCAGAGAGAGTCAGAGTATATTAGTGCAGTTATGAAAAAAGGGGAAACATAAATAGCAAAAACAGCAAAAACCTGCTGTTGATCTTTCACCGGGGAGGACCAAACTGCCTGGTAGATCGCCATTAACTTGTCCTCTCTCTCTCTCTCTCTCTCTCTCTCTCTCCTCTTCCTCCCTCCTCGGGTGATGAAGTGTTGCAGTTCAGAGTCCAGAGACATAACAGTGAAAGTAGAGATGCTTTTTACTAACAACGCTGCAGTTTTCTTCTGGCAGTTAGCGCTAACATTATACAATATCAGTTGATGGGCTGTCTCTAGCACACTCTCAAGTTGAAATAATACTGTGGTTAGTCAATGTGCATAAATCCCCTAATAGTAGCCCTGAACATCACATGAACACCCTGCGACAGTTCCTAGCCTCTCTCTGTGTATTCAGCAAGTTCAAAATGTGCAGAATTTGGAAAACTGGTCTTAGCCTTAGGGCAAAGAGAGAAAAAAACAGCTTTCTTCACAATTTCTATGTGCTTTTAAATGCATCAACTAAACTGATGTGTGACTGTACTCAGTGTGGTGGGGTAGCTCAGTGAGTGCAGCGTGGCGCTAACACTGTCAGGGTTAAGGGTTTGACTCCAACCGGGCCCAATCACGCTGAAAAATGTGTCTAAACTCGGTGCTTCGGATAAAAAAAAGAGTTGAAAATGTGTCGGATTCGGAAAACTGCTCTTGCAGCCTCGACAGAAGTCAGAGGAACCACGGCACGCATTCAGCCTCAACTGTTATCGTTTGGCTGGCATACCTATGGTGGATCAAAGTGTGACTCCTCTAGCATGCTCCAGTGTGATCTTGAAGCAGCCGTGCGCGGTAGCTAATGGAACCAAGACAAAACATTTCCTACGGCCGATAGCGTCTGTTTGCACAAGCCGGGCCTAAATGGGCGTCGAGAGGCGAGAGGGGAACAGGACATGCTTGAGACGGCCCTAAAAGCATCTAATGCAAACTATATGAAGAGGATGATAAAAGGCTGAATTCACGGCTGAAAACGTTTAGCCCAAGCTAATGCGCAGAGGCCGCCAGATAATTCAACATGGATTATTTGGATTAACTGTGAGAAATGGTAAAAGGTCAGCGGGGAGAGCAGAGTCGGTGGAGGGGAGCCATCTTAGTTCTTGATTTGGAAAAGTTTATATAGTGTGGAAACAAATATTCAACACAGTAAAGATCAAAGAAGGAAGTCATTCACACACGAAATCACCTCTGCACCAGTTTGTGTTGTGACAAGAGTTGACAATTTTATTTTTTGTGTGATACTTTTAAGGGAAATTCTCTTTTCTCTCCCCTCGCCTCCACAGAGAGGTCAGAGGTCAGAGGTCAGAGGTCAGGCTCAGCTGTAACCCTGCAGCTGGTAGGGAGTCAGTGTTTTGCTTAAGGACACTTCAGCAGGGAGGAAGCTTGCTGAAATGAAGGCTTGAAATCCTTGAATCTGCTAGAAGGATGATTCCCCAACTCACTTCACCAGCCTGCTGCCAAACAATATTTATTGTTACAATAAATTTTTGCAGACATGATTTTGTCTGTCTAGGCAATTCTTCTGTATCTGTTGGATGATTTCTGTTCCCAGCATCTTAATGAGTAACTTCCCTGTCTAGCCACATAATCAATAAATCTTACTCTAATCTCATTCAGTCTCATTAAATGATGCAACTTGAAATTTAGATTAAAATGATATAATGTTTCTGTCACAGAAAAATCCAATTTCAATGATTTCAATGGGGAAAAAAACACAAAATACACAATACAATTGACAACTCATGTTCCAGCAGTCAAAAAGTAAGCAACATACTACTGCTACTACTACTACTACTACTACTGTAATAATAATAATAATAATAATAATAATAATGATATATAATAATAATAAACTTTTCAAAATAGAAGTTTCAAAGTGCTTAATAGGCACTAAAAGTGGTAAAAAGTAAAATAAATAAATAAATAACAGCAAAAGAGAGAGAAAACAAGAAATATTAATAAAATAAAATGAAAATATGAATAAAATAGAATGAATAAAAATAAGTTAAAAACAAGTCATGTAAATTCAGTATAAAACATGCAAGGCAAATTATGAAAAGGCCTTTTTGTACAAATGGGTCTTGAGAAATGATTTACATACAGGTATATTATAACAAGCAACTGGTTTATGAAAATCATCTAAGACCCATAACAGAATTTCAAAACAGCATGGGCATTAATCTGAAAGGAAGACTTCTCAAAAATTTGGACATGGAAGGTTTTGATCCAGCAGCAGTAATATCTCATTATATACCAAATTCCGCCACCGGTTGCTGTTGTTGGTACGCCTCAACATCTCCCACCTCTATGTAATGTCGGGCAACAATGGCCGCCGACCAGCGGCGCTAACCAGCCACCCCGCAGCTGCCCTCCTGACCCGCCGCGACCCCCATTTGTCAGGTCACACACCATCTGGGCCAGTAGCGGCCATCGGGCAGAAGGCCGGGCGATGGGAGCGGGAGCCTCCACTCCATCAATGACAGCAGGTTATGGCCTCTGGTGGGCTCAGTGCACCGTGTCCGGTCTGTGTGTGTGTGTGTGTGTGTGTGTGTGTGTGTGCAGAGTGAGTGAGATGGAGAGAGAATGTGTTTATGTATGTGGATATATGTGTGTCCATGTGTATTTATACCTGCATCTATGCATTTGTACCCCACATTCCTTTGCATGCGTGTGTGCATTTGTATTTGTGTGTGTGTGTGTGTGTGTGTGTGTGTGGGTGTGTGTGGGTGTCACCCTGCCCTGACCTGCATTTGTCAGTGGGTGAGACAGCCACAGCAGAGGTTTGTCCTGCTGAACTGATCGTTAACTCATCAACCAGTCACGGACGAAGACAGAACAGAACAGAAAATTGCAGAAAAATACTCCCTTCATGATTTACTGTATACAGAAACTTTATTTATATGGAGGTCTACAGCCACATAGATCTGATCCCTCTAGTAAGTAAAGGTTTCTATGAGGAAGATGCTGAACCTCTGCCCACTCTCCTCTCTAGATGAATGTGTACTTGTATGATTGACTCAAAACTGTATGTAGAAACTTTCAAAATTGTACTGTGTGTAATATGACAACTGGAGTCCTCAAAATAAGTAATTCCCACTCTCCTCTTCTTCTTCGAGTCTAAATTAAGACGAGCTATAATCGCTGCTGTCCTCCAGCCTGTCACTGTGAGATTTCCCAGGTGGCCTTTAAACTGACCTGCGCTGTCAGGAGCACCAGGTAATGACATGTCTTTATCCCGGGCGGAGCTGCGGCGGTCCGGCCTGCCGTGTCTCAGCCTGCCGTGTCTCAGCCTGTGGGAAGAGTTAAACGTCTAAGTTAAAGGTTGGCGTCTTGCAAAATGGCCGTACCACCCAAGAAGCGGGATGGATTGAGAGATGGGCTGTAGATGCTGGTCTAAGGTCAGATTTATCCTCTTAATGCACCTATAGAGCAGTGGTTTTGAATGAATGCCCCTCTATCTAAAGCCCAGGCCTCTTGCCGCCCCCCATCAATGAGAAAGCAACTGAAACCTCTGTATATCAATATTTATGATTAAAACTGAGAGTTTTTCATAGGCCTACTTGAGATATGCTGACTGTATTTATAGCCATTAAACACAGTTTGATATTTATTATGTTTCTTAGATCAAACACTAATGTAAGTGTATTGCTAAATGTCAAATTAATGAAGTTTACGCATTTACTTTCAAATTCAAACATTAACTATGCTCCTTAATTGATCGAATATGTATAACCAATCACAGTTCAACAGAAGTTAAAATAAGTTCTGGCCAATCAAAAAGTAAAATGAGTTCGCTCTACACAGAGAATAAAATGAACACCGTAAATAACTAACTGTCATTAATTGCAAAAGCACTGAGCCTGGTGAGAAATACTGGCTAACTTAAGCTGGCAAAAAAGGATTTTTAACATGAGAAAACTATTTACAAATATCTTATTGTCCATTTTATGTCCGCTGGGTCAGAGCTGAGCAGCAGTCAGACCCCTGCGCTTAGTGATTTTCAGACATCTTTACCAAGGGATGATGAGAAGTTAACTCCAGCCTGAGCACGCCCAAGACTTTCAGATTTAGTACCTGCATCTTTTCAATATAGCTTGTTAGAAGTTACATATAAGTAACATACAAGTTTACATACAATCAGCTTTTCACAGCCGTTGTTGCCAAGAGCTGAAGACCTCCAACATGCTGCATTACATCATCTGAAAGCCCTCTATATGTAGAGCAAGTTTTTGGGGCAACACTAGCCATAGTTGCCTCATCAGCATTGCTTTAATCACATAAGAACATATTGATGACAGAAAACATGAATGGATGTTTTTTTACCTGGTTTTTCACTTTGTTGCCTGTGTCTGGGAGCGTTGCCCATTTACATCGCCCCAAATAATTGCCGCTGTCGGCCTATCACCATCCTTACACCTTGATTTTAGTCATTAGTAAGACAAGTAAGAAATGGATTGCAGATCAGCTTTGGTAGGGAGCTTTATTCCTCTGTAGAAAAGAACCCAATGCCTCCCACATGCACAGGAAGCCTTCATCTCAAATAAACAAAGTGTGGAATGATGGGAGATCCTTATCGAGATACGCACGGCCGTACACAAGGAAGAGACAAAAGCAAACAAAAAAATGCCACACAGTTTAGCGCAGGCAGACAAGCAGACACACGCCCTGACCTCCTCCCCGCTCCCCACAAAGGACGGGAATAGCAAAATAATCAGCCGTGGAATCTGCAAGACAAATCTCAGCTCTTTCCCCGAGCCGAGATCAGTGAGCGCCTGTTATTTTTCAATCCGCTTGATAAATCGGTGACGGACGAGACGTAAAAAAAAAAAAAAAAAAAAAAAAAAAAACGGACGCTGGTGAGAAATAAATTAAGATAGGCAGCAGTCATCGAGATCCGGGAGATTATCTTGAAATATTTGGCATTCAGGTGCGGTGGCAGGAGGAGACAGGCGGGTGATGCACCGGAGGGTAATCAGGAGGGTAATCGGCGATATTTGAAGCGTGTGAATTTGTTGTGAAAGTCAAAGCGAAGAGAAAAAAAAAAACACGTGCAGGAGGAAACTTTGGCACCGCTGAACGTCACCACTTTGGAAAAATGTGACGGAGAGAAGGGGCATTTTTCCTGCGTGCGGTAACGTCCTCGGAGATAATGAGCGGCCATGCAGTCTGGACTTTTGTATAATTCAGCATGGTAGTTTGTTATTGCACGACTGTGATTACGAATAACACTCGAGGAGTTTAGTCTATCGCTTCTCAGACAGACACCCAGATCCCACTGATTAACTGGGACACAGGAAGCCGGCATGTAAACACGACGGAAAGACAAGCAGGCTACTGTCGGGGCTCTATATCTGCTTTTATGTGGCGTACTGTGCATTGTGCGCGCCTATCTGAAATCTGTATCAGATTGTGCGTTGAATAAGGAGACATGTTGATGATGCTGGCGGTGCTGTGTAAGCATGCGACAGAGCTGCAGTCCAGACAACATGAGGTCCGGGGACCACCAGGGGTCCTCGAGGGGGTTCCAGGGGGTCACCAGGAAAATGATGAAGTGTTAAACTCCACCATTATTTAATTTGCAAGAAGTTAACACAATTAGAGAATGTAGGATAATGACTATTTTCCGATTCTGACGTAATTCTGGACAAACTAACAATAAAAATATTCTGAGATTTGGGTCTGAGAGACAAAATCTCATCCAATGGGGGTCCGTGGCTCTAATGTGGATGACATTAGGGGTCCTTGAAAAAGGTTGAGAATCACTGGTTTAAAGGATCACAGTGGAAATACGCTTTAGGCCTTTATTGTGTTTTGCTGAAAGTCAACTGGACTCTGTTCTTGCTTTTTCTAGGTTGTTCTCTCACTGCTCCTTGTCTCTGTGACCGTCTCTCTGCTGGGTCAGATGTGTTATGCATTTTAACTCACTGTTTTATTGTTTTTATAATGTATTTAACCGTTTTGTTTTATTGTCTTTTGTAATGTTTAATTGCTCTTCTTATTTGCTGCTGTCTTTGGCCAGGTCTCCCTCGCAAAAGAGAAGTGGACTTGCTGGTTAAATAAAGGTTAAATACATTTTTAAATTCTGTTTGTTACACTGCCAAAGTAAAGGCTTCCCACTGGGGCCACCCATGCTAAAAATGTAAGCAATTGCATACTGTTTAATCAGATCTGTTCATATCCCTAAATATGAAATCATCAATAAATTCAGCAAATTAAAAATCAGTCTATGTAAAGCGAGCCTAGTTTGACGTGCTGTGCGTTTGTTTCTTGAACGTTTACAATGTGATCATGATGGTCTGTGTTTATGTGCATCTCCATACAAGTAGGGTTAGACTGATGTATCACTGTTTAACAGATATCACACAGAATGCTTGCAATGTTTTGGCATGAAAATGGAAATATGGAACGATATTGAATATCGGCACGAATTCCGCGCATTCGTCTTGGTGACAGTGGCGCGGAGACTTATTGACGACTTACAGTTTCCCACCGCATACTGACACACACGGACCACCCATGCCGTGCAAACGAACACTGCCAGAATCACCGTGGACAATAGTATCATTGAATAATTGCTGAACAACTCATCCATAAGTTAAACCCCCCCCTCTCCTGCGCCTCCTATTTTGCTCAATTCCCCGGCTGCAGAAAATTCCACGAGTCAGGGAGTGAATGAATGCATCCCTATATGTCACCCCCCTCCTCCACCCCTCCTCCACCCCTCCTCTCTCTCTCTTCCTGGCCCTTTTCCTCTTCCTCTGAGCGACCCTCGCCGGCCTCCAGCGCCGTCGATTCCCCCTCTTCCACGAGCGAGAAGCAGCCGTTTTATTTAGACTCACTTAAACGTCCCCGGCAGATTTATGTGTGGAATCCAGTGGGCTGTTTGATTCAGGAAGCAAAGGGGATCAGCAGGGGAATTACTGGCTAACACACACTCAAACACACACACACACATACGTACACGCGTGGAAGCAACACTTTAATACACAACGCACACATTCACACATACAGGAAACACTAAACCGCAAAATACCTAGGCATATACACACAGCGACAGATATATACATGCACACAAACATGCGGAGGAAACGCTCATACACAAGACACACATTCACGCATACAGGAAACACTAAACCACAAATGCCTGGATACACACACACACTCTGAGACACACACACACACACACACACACTGAGTCACAGCTATGAGACCTGATGAAGACAAGTGTTCCATCAACAAGTCCGACTTTCCTTCCTGAGGTTCACCGCAAAAATTACAGGCTTGTTGGCTCGTTGCTCGCATGGCAGGATCGCTAACCGGGTTGCCAGGTTGGTGGGAGGTGACGGGTTGAATACCTGGAGGTGTGGGGGTGGGGGGGTGGGAAACACACACACACACACACACACACATTAAGATACAGATACGTGCAAAACACAGGCAGAGAGACAGGACATGCTCACAGAAACATACAAAGACACAACATACGCAGACACAGGAAACTTAAACTTGCAAAGACACAGCCCATGCACACACACACACTCCACACACACACACACACACGTGAGCGCCCTGGGAGGGAAAAACCAGGGAGGAAGATGAAGAGATTAGTTTATCATCCGCTGCGCTGACAGGTCCTGCTGATGTGTGACCACAAACCAAACAACCATCAATCTCTGGCTGCAGGAGGAAGACGGAGGAGAGGACCGTGAAGAGTTCTACATGTGAAGGTCTAAACACTCGGGGGTATTTAGCTAGACTGAGTGCACACACTGCTCTGGAAAGGCCTAAGTGGTGTTATTTATCAGAAGGGGGCAGCTGTGGACTTTACTGTAAGTCAACAGCGAAAAAGGAAACAGCGGACCGGGAAAAGGGGGAATTCTGCCGTGCGATCAGATCTGGGACAGTCGTGGTCCACTTTAACTGTGGAGTGGCCATGTGTGTGTGTGTGTATGTGATCAGGTCTGGAATTTGTGCTGCCCTTTCACTGTGGAGTGGGTGTGTGTTTATGTGTGTGTGTGTGTGTGTGTGTGTGTGTGTGTGAGAGAGAGAGAGAATTTGCGCTTTGAATCATGGATGCATGCTTTAGAGCTGCACTAGCCAACTTTGCACGTTGGCGGCCCCCAAGGAATTTTTGCGGACTTCAATACCCAGAAATCCAGAAATGTCAGTAAACTGCACACAGCACACTCATGTTTACATTTCTGTGATTTATACCAAGGGAAACCAAAGGGATGAGAGAGGCAATGGTGACTCCAACTTTCTCTGGACGGTTTAGGAGACAGTTTGGATTTTGCTGTTTGTACGTTTCAATTCGCTCCTGAGAAGTGACCGTACCTGACACCAGAATTTAATTTGGGCAAACGGGGCAAATCCACAGCATGTCAATAAGTGGGAATGGGATGCTCTTCTCTGTTGCGGCTCAAATTTGTGATTTAGGCTGATAAGACGGATGTTTTTTTGCATAAAAGTGCAGCTTTAAGGTTCCATTCCTCGTTGTAAACATGTAAGCACTCATAGTACTGTGAGGTTCTTAGGATTAAAGCTTCCACCAAATGGCATATCATCGCTGCCTGGTGAAAACTCTGCATGTCCAAAATGTCAACTTTTCAAGAACTAAGAAAAACAGCGTTGTTTTCAGCTTGACCGCCATGCAATATTGAATTTATCCAATGGGTTCTGAAAGGGTTTCATGAGACCAAGGGTGTTTTCTCAACACATAGAGGAGGATGTAATCCTTCAATTTAATGTAAAACATGCAGATTACCAAGATTTGAATTACAAGTTTTTCACCTGGCAACAGTGATATGTTAAAAGCGCTCACAGCACTCAACCATCTTAACTAATTAATCTAATAGTGATCATGAAATCATATTTTTCTCAAAGCAAGTAAAAAAATCTGCCATTAGGGTGAGAAATAATTTGTTTCCAATACAAATCAATGTGAAATGTGGTAAAAAAAATCTTGCCGAGTCCAGCTTTAATTTCTGTATGCAGCAGCGTACTTTCAAGTGTGTCCAAGAAAGGAAGAGGTATGGAAAGAGAGAATTTGAGCTTTGAATCTATATATGTCTGTTTTCGTGTGTTTCGTATGTGTGTGTGAGCGTGCGCCTGGATCCCCGCATGTGTGTCACAGTGTGTATCCAGCCATAGAAACAGGCGGCCTTATATTACGGCCCGTGGCTGGGGGAGCGGGCGGAGAGGAAGGAGCCCCCCCCACCCCGCCCCGCCCCGCCCCCCGCCCCGCTGCGTGGTGAAAGCCCTCTTCAGCGCGCGGCAGCTGTTCGCATTTCCTGCGTATTGGATGTCGAGCGGTGGCCATCGCTCATTTGCTGAGTGCATTATTAACAGATGGACATCCCGCTCGCCGCTAATGCCGCCCGAGATTGGGAAATGGGAGAAATGCGGAGAGCGCTGTGGGTTGGCACTGTGTGTGTGTGTGTGTGTGTGTGGAGGGAGGGGGGGGCAACTCGCCTCAGCTGCTGCTGCTGCTCCATACCGGGGGGATATGGTGTGTGTGTGAGTGTGTGTGAAGATATTTACTGCTCAGTGTACCCTGCATGTGTGTGTATCTGTGTGTGCGTGACATATCTGTGTGTCTAGACATTTGTGATACAGTATTGTCCGTGCGTGACTATGTGAGTCTTTTCTGTGTGTGTGTATGTGTGTGTGTGTGTGTGTGTGTGTGTCAGAGAGGCTGCCTGTGTGGGCCAGCTATGTGGCTGAAGAATTCACCTTTGACCTCACCCCCATTTCTTTAATTCACATGTGGAGTGATTTGATTACAGTAAATGCATTACTGTCAGAGCTGTACATTCAGCTGCACTGAAGCAGTTGTAGACAGTCTGTCCCGTCATATTGGGTTTCCACTGGTGGCAAATGTCTAAATTAATAACAAATTGAATGGCAATAAGTAAGATTTGACTGCCTCCTAGCACAAAATGATCGTAATATATATATCTGTGCGGGGGTTGATAGGGTTATTGATCAATACCAATGACTCAGCGATTATTTGGACAGATTTCTGCCTTTCAAAACTCACTTTTTTTATTTAAAGTCGGCATGAAATGACCTCCCATTACCTTTACTTCCTGGAAATCAGTGTGTCTTTATAGTGACCTCATGCTGCACCAGTAGTAACAAATAAAACCAATATTCCATTGGTTTAGACTTTTGAATGATCCCTAAGTGTGTTGCATCAAATCAAGAAGGTAAAGATGCCATTTCATGGGGTCTTTAACGTTTACACAGGATCTGCGCCACGTTCAATACTTGCACTGTTTTGCTACGGTGCAAAACCTTTGCTCCCAACGGTATGAAACGTTTTGCAGCGGCTTTTGAGGTACATTTGATCCCGTTAGCGGTGATTCTGCATTTTCATTGGCTACTGGCTCCAAGAATTATTAGAGGAGGATGCACAGAATCAGCCAAAACAAACACTTTACAACCGGACGTTCAATGCGCCACCTTTTCTTTTTGAATTTTCTGTTTGGGACTATTGAACGCGCCCCTGATGTGACTATAATTATCGACCTACGGTGAGCACATGCCTAGAAGAAAGTGTGTGAGAGCAGGAAAGTGGCCACCTCCCATCACAGGTGTTTGGTTGAATTTGGTCAACAAGCTTATTCACTTCCATGATGACTTCAGAAAGCTCAACAATAAATTCTGCCATCCTGAGCTGCCTTATATTCCCACAGTCATCTCCTGTCAGACCTGCACTCATACAGACACACACTACACATACAGATGTTGATTGGACTCACACATATGAATAACATCTACATATGTCATTGGTATCAACTGGGAACCTCCCATCACAGATGTCTGGTGGAATTTAATTAGGTCTAATTAGATCTGTTGGCCTTTTTTTGGGTTTGAGCCTCTCAAAACTCGCTTTAAGTCTTATAAAAACATTTATTTATGTTACAGCGTCTGTGGAGCTGTGCGCTGCCGGCCAGCGCCGCTCTGTGAGTTTAATGACTTCCAGGAAATGAAGTCAATTTCACAAAATGCTGCTATGCCACAGCGATGGCTGGTGAAGCATATTTATACATCTCTTTAAGCTTATTTTTGCGTCCGTGTGCTATTGTGTTTGAGATTATTTTGATTTTAAAAAAGCAAGTTGAGGTTCAGTGTCTGACAGGACACATGGCTGATGGGAGGATCAAACCTGTGATTTTTTTTGAGTACAGGATGTTCTCTTTATACACTAGGCTGCCTATAGTTTTAGATTTAATGTATATGTATTATACATTATTATGTATATATCATTATGTCTTTTTACAGAGTGAAAAAGTCAAACAAAAATGCAAAACAAAAGAAAAGAACTCCTAGTGAATCATGATGTGTTTGAGTTTTTTTTTACTTATTTTTAAATTAAATTGAACAGTATAATCACAACTTTATTTACATTTCTATACAGTATTTGACACTTGCTCTCTAATGTCTCCTTGAAGTTCTTAAAGCAGTGGTTCTCGTCCTGAGGAGCCAGAGGCCTGCTGGTTTTCTACTCTACCTGGTTGTTAATTAGTTACATTTATCTGGTGTTATCAGGGGCTGAATGAGACGCACACACACACACACACACACACGTACTAACCACACACAAAAAAGACTCACATAGGCAGACACAGATAATACTGTATCACAAATGTCTAGACAGATGCACACCACAGCCTTAAACTAATAATCTACGACATTTTCATATCAATAAATGCTGTTTTGCTATTTTCTACTGCAGATTGCTATAACACAATAGCGATCCAACCTATATCCAGTTCATCTTTTACATTTGCTGCTCTAAACATCTGGCGTCTGGTAGCTCTTTCCTCTGCTGCACAGGAAGTGATGCGTTTTATGTTTCCTGGTTTGTTTGGAATAAACAGAAGAAGAAGAACTGGGTAGTTAGCATGAGCAGTGATAGCCACCATGACCGAACAGACAAAGAAAAGAGAAACTCAAACTGCATCAACAGAAAATCCAAGCTCCGCCCACACACTGTTTGATTGACAGGTGATCTCTGGGAAGTGCAGAATTGCAAGAAGTGGAAAGAATATTACCACTTTAAAAACCATTTAATAAACAACAGATGCAATGGCAGTGATTTTTCTGTCTTTTTAACTGAAATGCATTGTGAACTTGTGTTTCTGCTTCTTGCCCAATCACCAGCATCAGCACATAAACACTGTTGAGGTCTCAGTTTCTTTCTGTCATTCCTTCAAGCCACAGCTGACTCTAACTCTGTCTGGCCCTGAGCTTCCAACACAGATACACAACACAATAACCTTTATTGTCTGGAGATAAATTCAGTTTGCAAGGCCAGCACAGAAAACAGTGGGCAACACATTGGTTAGTTAACAGCGTTCACAGTTAAATTATCAGTCGGTCATTCTTGTAATGCCAACTCAGAGAATGAAGTGTATGATGGATGTAGGAGGGCATCTTATAAAACAACATTCATGAGTTGAACCACATTCATAGTATTATCATGAAGGGAATAATGAAGAACTTTATACATTTTGCTTTACAATAAGTACGTTTTCTTTTCATTATTAAAGTGATAATCCGTGAGATTGTGTTGTTGTTGTTTTTTTTGGGAATTTTATTTAGTCTCCATCTTTGTTCCTCAGCCTCATCGCTGTGGTGTTTCTGCACTGCACTTCCCACAGATCACCTGTCAATCAAACAGTGTGGGCGGAGCTTGGATTTTCTGTTTATTTTGCAGTTTGAGTTTCTCTTTTCTCTGTCTGTTCAGCCATGGTGGCTATCACTGCTCATGCTAACTACCCAGTTCTTCTTCTTCTATTGATTCCAAACAAATGTCTGTCTCTGTTCCATTAAAAACTAATCTGATGAAAATAATCTTGCTAAAATTGTCGTAGGAAATAGAAACCAGGCAGTTGCACAGCTTCACAACATCTCTTGCAATCTATCTGTTCTAAATAAATGTAAATAAAGTTAATAATCATGATTTTCACTGTTCTCTGGGGTCCATTCTGGATGTCACACACTGTTAATCCTTGTATCAGTTTTGTGATTTTTTTTACGATTTGAGAATGAAAAGGACCCCACCCATCTCTGCGTTATACCTCAGACATAAACAAAATATTATCACTCAAAGCTGCATATGACAACGTTGAAAAATTAAACTGAATCCAACCGGGGTCAAATATAATTTCCAAATAATCCCTAGCATTTGTTTTATCCTTTTTAGAATAACAGATACGTGGGGTTTCCCACACTGGACAATACAATGTATGCCACAAGTATTTGAAAGACATCGTAACATACTTTTCTGCAATTGACACTGACATCTGAACTGTTCTCATATGGTTAAGTACATCTCTAAGCAGGTCAAAAAAAACTCCACAATCATTTGCACTATTACTATTTGAATCAGGTCTGAAGGGAATACAAAACTATTCTAAGATGCTGCATGTTTTCCCAGTCAGGTTGTTGTCGGCCATAATGGAAATCACCCATTTCCAACTGTGTGTGAGTCTCATTATTCCCTGCATCAGTCCCTTGGCTTCCTCCAGCTCAAACTGGCACACACTGGCTCACTGGTACCGGATGAGTCATTACACCCTCTTCATCTCTCTGACGTTCCCAGGTACCTTCTCTCGCCCATTTGTCTCCCAGGTATGTAAATACAACCGAGGGCCGTCCTCCATGTTGCCATTCGCTCATGGAGAAGGACATAAACCAGGCTACTTCCTGTGTACTCCCTGCAAACTGGACGCCACGGGAACTAGACCAGGCCAGGTTTATCTGAAGTGTCTCCTGCCATCCCAAGACACATTCGTTAACTCAGCCAACCATCAAGAGTCCTGGACGGCGGAACAGCGCACTTAGAATAACACTTTCCGCTTCTTCCTTTAAAACAAACAGCCAGGGAGAAGCGGAGGAATGCAAGGGAAATGAGTGTTTTGATTAATGCTTTCTCATGCCATCCTCTGGGGCCAAATATACAAGTCACTGTCAGGTAGGTTTTCACTGTTTTCCCAAATCAATTTGAATCAGAAAGTAGGGGTGATCCATGGCAAATCCATACCATTTTATCACTAAATTGTGACTCTACTATTTCCTCTTTAATCATAAAGGCTACGTTGTCAGAATTACTGTGACAATTTCAGTGAACACTTTTCCCTTTCTCTGCATCATACTGGGATAATCAACCACATAATCAAAGACCCTGCACACTAAGGGTACGATAACACAGGATGCATTTTTAGCATCCTATTCTAGGCCTATTCTAGTTGTTCTCAATGTAAGTGAAGCATTTTGCGCGCTGCTTTTGCGTTGCTGGGTGCCTCGCGTTTTTGGAAGAGAGCCTTGAAAGACCCAAGTTGAAAAAAAGTTGAACTCAGAGTGGAAAGACACCCTAAGTTTTTCCTCTACTGTCCAATGGGATCAACAGAGAGGCGGGGCTTCTGCGGTGACTCTTGTAAACAATGAACATGGAGGATCACCTCACAAACCAAGAGTTATCACAATCTAACTGAAAACAGGAAAAATGGAGGCAAATTAGAGCTGCACTCTAAAGTTCTGCTAACTTTTTAGCAGGATTTTTTATTGTTTATAATAATTGTATGATTTTGCTAAATCATGTTTATGCTGGCTGACACAATAAACAGCTACCGCAGTGACTGACAGCAGTTCGTCAGCTGATTCTGTGGTTGCCTAGTAACAACAACAAAAACTTTGCTTTGTAAAAAAAAAAAGTTCAGCCTTCAAAACACGTCTTAGTGCCAAACTCTCTCTCACTATACCTGTTTCTGAGTACGGATCATCTGTCTGCTTTGATTGTCATTCTCCACCGGTCCTACATGCCAAAACAGCCTCAGAACTGGATGAGCGCAGTGTTTTCTCACCCCCACCCATCCACATAAACAAGTCTTTTCAGGGGACCTAATATGTCTCACGGCCCGCTGGCATCCCGACAGCGATGCCAAGGTAATGACTAACTGACTGGAGGCCTGGCCCGGCGCTGGCTGGGCTGTGGTCAGCGAGGCCCGGCGGCTGGTGCCAGCAGTCCTCTCGCTGTCCTGAGAGGCTGCCAAGTCATAACACTCCTCCGACAAATGGAGCGTGACACGGGGATCCATCTCTGGGAGCGCGGTGGCGCCGGGGAGCGACGCTCCGCGGGCCTGGCCTGTCTCTGTCCCCGGCTCTCACACGGGACTGTCAACTGTACACTCAACACTCGCCGTGTCGGGGCCAAACACAGCAACAGATGTCGGGATGAGGAATCTTTATTGTGTCTGTCGGTGTTATATGTGGACTGAGGGAGGGTGGAGGCAGGCTGCGTTTTGAACAAAGCGGGCACATCGCGCATGGAAAGATGAATTCCTCTTTTTTTTTTTTACAAATGGTAATGGTTATCAAATCTCTTGCCATACACTTAGACACATTTGGAACTTTTATTACTATTCATAGTATTCCCATGATGTCACATGCATCTCCTACCAATATGGTGCTTTACCATACACACAGCTCATTGGCTGTGGCTGTCATATGATTATAATCACCTGTTAATTTATTACAATCATCTGTTATGTTTCTATCAAGATGGCCAGGTGGTTATGTAACAGAATGCTATGAATACTTTTATAGCAGTACCTGTAATAGTAGTAGTAGTAGTAGCAGTTGCCATTGCAGTACCAGTTCCAGTAGCACTAATATTAGCAGTATTAGTAGCAACAGTTGTAGGTTGTTAGTGTTCGGCTGTGGACAGATTTGAACCGGGATCTTCAGTTTACAAGACTGGACCGTCTGTCCTCTTCAGTGACACCAGGCTTCACCTGTTGATTTATTGTTGAATGAAATCCTACTTGTCAGCTGATGGAATAATAAAGTTAAATAAAGGCTGGCTGGACGCTCTGAAGCCTCCGGACAGTAGGACACTTTACAGCTGACACTCTTATCTAAAGCAGCTTTAAAAGACAGGAGGAATCTGCTGCTCCACTAAAGACACGCTGCTGTTAACAGATACAATAAGGGCAGCTGGAGGAACTGAACAGGGGATCGTCTGGTCACCAGTCCTGCTCTCCAACCACTGGACCACAGCGTCTACTGAAAGAACACAGACTGACAACCACTTGTTGAATGACATCCACCATGTCTGGTTGAAATAACAGCAGCTCACTAATAAACACATAGATGCCTTAATATGGAACCTGAAGCCTCAGGACATTTCTACACTTTACTGACAGTCTGACTCAGAGTGACTTAAAAAGACTGCAGTGTAGCTGCAGGACTTGAACCTGAGATGTTCTGATTATAAGTCCATCTCTCTAACCACTCTAACCACTGGACAAGCAAGACTGTGTGGGTGCTGTCAACTGATAACCTATTTAAACTCCCACCAGTCTCCACAGACCTCAGATCAGTTCAGCTCTGCAGCCTCCAGCAGGCCAGTTGTGCCCAGAGATAGTGTCGAGGTAAAACTCTCCAGTCTGGAGTCACATGTGGGCCAGGAGGCCTGACATGAAATCCAACCAGAGAGCAGCAGCAAGGAGAGTCAACATACAAGGTGAGTGCTGAAATAATCAAACCTCAATACTGATATCCTACACTTCCAGAGGCTGAAAATCTCCAAGTAACACCATCAACAAAAATGACATCCAAAAAACAAGAACTCAAATAAATGAAATGAAAAACAAAATCAAAATGAAAACACAACCACAAAAATTCAAACACTAAAAGCAACTCAATAATAATAATAAAAAAAAAATCATCAATGAAAAAAACAAAATGACAATTCAAACCCAACTGAAATCTAAAACAAAACAAAAAATCAAACTGCTATAGATAAAATGCAAATATCTTTAAACAAATCTGACATTATTACCAGGTATCTAAAACATTTCCAGAAATAAAGGCTCACACAACTGTCAGTTAAACAAATTATTATTTCCATCCTCCTGGTTTCAGTGGAGATGCTTTTCTACTGAATATTTAAATTTTCAGGATTTTTTTTTGGCATGAAAATGGTCTAATTTAAATAACAGTGGCACAATGTATCATCTGTCAGCAGCTTCTGTTTGGCAGAAAATAAACTTACGTCACACACATGCCAGACACGTTGAGTGATTAAAGAACAAATTAAGTGCCAACTGACATGCCAGTACATGATACCTTTGGTTAAAAGTGAAAAATGACATCCAAAACAAAAAGGCTTCCAACTGAAAAGAACATATCTTATGATGTCAAGAAAAGGGACATCAAAAACAAAAAAGATTTCCAACAACAAAAAGAAATCCAATCATACTAACCAAACTGACTGCCAACATCAATGTTTAAAAGAAATCCAGTCCAAAAAGATCAAAAACTAGAAAAGAAAACCAAAATTAAAAAAACCCTACAGGTACCTGAGTGTTTCAGAAATAAAAGGAGGATGCAACACAACACAAAAAGGTCAAGTGAGCTTTTACTTTGGAGGTTCTGACTGGAGTTGCTGTTGTTTATTCGATTCTGAGTTACTCCATCAGGTCAGTCACCAAAACAAAGTGGACAAAATCTGAATTTCAAAGGTCCTGTTTAATTTAACAGAAATCTGATCTATTCCTTGAAGTACTGTAATTTGAGTACTTTGAAATAAAAATAGCGCTTCCTAAACTTGTTACAAATTACATGCTATTTTAAACTATGAATTACACAAAACTAATTGCATACATAATTCAAATGCATTTAACTAAAATACTGCCCATCTGTAGCAGGTAATAGTAGTAGTAGTAGTAGTAGTAGCAGTAGTAGCAGCAGCAGTAGTAGTAGTAGTAGTAGTAGTAGTAGCAGTAGTAGTAGTAGCAGTAGTAGTAGTAGCAGTAGTAGTAGTAGCAGTAGTAGTAGCAAAAATAGTAGTAGTAGTTGTAGTAGTAGCAGCAGCAGTAGTAGTACTAGTAATAGCAGCAGTAGTAGTAGTAGTAGTAGTAGTAGTAGCAGTAGTAGTAGTAGCAGTAGTAGTAGTAGCAGTAGTAGTAGCAAAAATAGTAGTAGTAGTTGTAGTAGTAGCAGCAGCAGTAGTAGTACTAGTAATAGCAGCAGTAGTAGTAGTAGTAGCAGCAGTAGTACAAGGAATGGTCAGTTTTAGTGGTTCTAGAAAGTACTGTAATTTGAGTACTTTGAAATACAAAAATACTGCTTCCGAAACCATCTTGTTACAAATTACTATGCTATTTTTTGAACTCCAGCCAAATCTAAATTACAAAATACACAAAACTAATTACATACATAATTCAAACTTGCAGTACTTGTAGTACTTCTTGGCTCCATCTCTGATCAGCTGTTAGAACGTACATTGAATGTTCAGGTAACTAGTTTGTTAAGACATGTTAGAGTTTTTTATTACCATCTTCTACAGTAATTTGATTCGAGATAGAATAGTCTTCCCAACTGAGGCAGGACAGATGCATGAGAGATGCAAGAAGGGGCTTCCACTGCAACACTCACATCACATTAAACAAAACACACAGACATCACACTTTGTAAAACAAAAAAAAAACGACTTTCTTTCACGGTTAAGTTGTTTGCATGCTGAAAGTCCCATTTGAGCGCTGCTTATCTCGCTCTGTGGGCCTTATCGTCTCAGCTCCCACTGTACACGGCAGAATAAATCCCTGCACATTAGAACCTGTCGAGCACTGGACAGGTGAGTCGACTGTAATTACGGGGTATTATTGACACTAAGAGGTGTAATCTTGACACGGGACTAAATGGATAATTGATTGCCCTGGAACAAGGTGATTAACAAACAAATGTGTGTTGTACAGAAGGCGACGTTGTTCACCTGATCTCCAGCTGTCACTGTAGGAGACCCTGCCATGATAGGGAGGACCTTCCAGGAAAACAGACAGGTGGTTGTTCTGTACACCTGCCTGTTTTTTTTTTTTCCTTTATTTGCCATGACAAGGAACAAGTGCAACATTTTAAAGGGGAAGCTGCGTGGTTTTACTGTAGGACTGTTTGGCTCAGACTGGAGGCAAGCTGTTAAATGTACAGTAAGACTTTGTTTTAAAGGGGAATGTTGCTGTGTTTTTCCACATCTGGAAATAAATGCAGTGACATTTTCAAGTGGAGGCTGGGTTTCCTGTATGCCTGTTAGATTTTATTAGAATTAGACTTCAAGTAATTACCCTAGAACAGTTTTGAAGAGTATTCAATCCCATCTCTTATTGCCAGAATTTGTCACACCACCTAAATTATGTTGTCACACAGATGCACCTAATTATAATATGAAAATTTAAAGCTGTTATATGCAAATTTTTCCACATTAAAATAACAATAAATTACACATGGTCTTTGTCTGTCTGTGACTCAGTGTGTTCATGCCTAAATCATTTGCATGAAATTTTGCTTTAGAATGATGTTCAAGACGTTTTGCGGCGTTTACCATTTGCTGTGGGCGTGGCCAACAGTGAGCTGGATTGTGGCTATCAAGGTGAGGCTAGCAGCCACAGAGCAGAGAAGTCAACAACAGCAATGGCTGAAAGCAGGAAGAAAAGAAGGAACGGCAAAGATGCATGGGCAGCAGACAAGACCCGTTCAAAAACACGTTAAGCCAATTACCTCGATCTCAGGCTAGTTGGCGTTTTAGGGTAGACAGCTCATCAAGATGAGTGACAGGTGTAGGGGCGGGAACTTCACCAACTGAGGGGGAAGGAGGGGCGGGACTGACGATAGACTTGGTGCCTCAAGGCGAAAAGTTGCATATTGTAGCTGTACATAAAGCTGGATTTCCCCAGGATTTAACAAGATGAGCTTTGCTTAGTCTCTCTGTTACATATTGTATATACATCAGCTTGGGATGCTTTCTTCCAAAACCACTGATAGCCCTTTTCATTTTGGCCTGGAAAGTCTAAGTTTAGCCATAGATTCAGTACACATACACAATACAGCAGTTACATCCTCATCTGGACCCAACGCAAGGCCTGACACGATGGACTCTGCAAGACCAAATCCACCTAAAACCAGTCTCCACCCCACCTTACAGGTCCTCGTACTCCCGACAGGCAAAACACCGCGTGACCTCGACTCGCTCGCTGCTCCGGCGCGCTTCATACAAAGTCTGTTCCATTCAACAGGAAATTACCTGCGGCTTTTGGCTGATTGGTTTGTCCCTCATGGGCGGTTCTTGAGGTGTCCAACTGTGGCGAATCCCCCCGTGCGCTCCCAGACCTCATACCGAACAGCCAAATAGAAAGATTCCTCTCCTGAGCATTATAGAGGCTTCAATGAACTAATTCAGTGTTTTGATGGTCTGCCCTCCCACTCCCCCCACCTCGGTCCTCTGCTTCCCCTGCAGAGAGATTAGTGGGGGTGAAGAGAGAGGGAGAGGAAGAGAGGAAAAGGTAGTGGAGGGAATGGGAGGAGAGGTAGTTAGAGAGGGAGGAATGGCGAGAGACAGATGGGTAAGAAGGGGTAAGAAAAGAGATCCATATAGTACAGGTAGAAAAAGAGATAGGGAGTAGGAGAGAGAGACTTATATCAGGTGAGAGAGAGAGAGGGAGTTAAAGGTCCCATATGGTGTAAAGCAGGACTCCCCTTGCCTCTGTGATGATAAAGGAGTTGGACGGTCTATCTAAACATAGTGAAAGTATCAAAACGCACGGTCGCCAACTAAATCCACACAATCCATATTAGAAAAGCGAGCCTCTAAACGAGCCGTTTGGACTTCCGTGACTTTGTGGCGTCACAAAGGTTCGCTCATTATCATTTTTGTAAGAAACAATAGACTAACAAAGTGTTTTTTTCAAAGCGGTTGAGCGGTTGTCATTGTTTATTAACCAGAGAGTTTTCCCTACCTGTAGCCGCCGGGCCGCGGCGTCTCACGTTTCACTCTTGAAACGGTTAGCCAATCGGAACATAGGGGTCGTTAATATTAATGAGCCTTAAAGACACGGCGACAGAAACAGCCTGTTCTTGGTAAGGCTCAGAGAGATGCTGGAAAATGAATGTGGAGAAATGGATTGAGAGTGTCTTTGGTACATGACACCACACACACAGCTTTGAATGGACCTCAAGACATAAAATAAAACACTGGAAAGTGGAGAATATGGGACCTTTAAAGCTGCACTTGGCAAGATTATTATGTAAAAATACACCCATCTTATCAGCCTGAATCACAAAGTGGGGCTGCAACAGAGAAGAGAATCCCATCCCCCCGTAATTTAGACACCGTAGATTCGTCCTAGTTGCCCATATGAAATTCTGGTGTCAGGTATGGATACTTGGCCACCCACAAGAAATGACAAATTAAAACTTAAGAGCAAAATACAAACTCTGCCAGCATGCAAAGTTGCATATTGCCGCTTTAAAGAGAAGAGGCAGAGGGGAGAAAGAGGTGGAGAGGCTCTCAGCAGAGAGAGGAGGCGAGAGGGATGAAGAAAGAGGGGGGGGAAATAGAGAAGGACGACAAGAAAGAGATAGGAAAAGGTCAGGAAAAATGCAAAATGGTCAGTGGAAAGAGAGAGAGATACACGAAGCGAGGGAGAGATCATAAAGTTACAGAGCGAAAGAGAGCGAGAAAGAGGCCCCAGCAGGCTTGTTTCTGTCAAGGCCCCCGGTGTTTGTGTTGGCCTGGTCCGGGCCGCATGTGTGCGGTCAAAGGCGAGGAGGCGGTGAGGCGGGCAGGCGGACGGGCAGCCAGGCAGGTTTATACCGCTGCTGTCACAGAGAAAAAAAACACATAAATGCAGTTTTGGCCTTTTTTCTTCTTCTTACATGAATTTAAAGGGGCAATAATGTAAATTTAAAGGGGCAAAATGACCATAATATATCTGTGAGGGGTTGATAGGGTTGTTGATCAATACCGATGACTCAACAACTACTTTGCCAGATGCTGACATTTCTGGCTGTCAAAACTCACTTTCTGGGCTGTACTCTTTGTACGCTGACGTGCCGGTGCAAAGGTCTGACATCTGGGACTTTGCTGCTAAAAAGCGTTTGCATTCATGTGTTATTTCATCAGAAAATCAAACACAGAAGACAAAACAAACAAATATGGACGTCCTGAAAAGGATGATGTGGATTTGGCTGCTTCTTAATGCTTTTAATAAGCACTTGCTACCAGTTTCTTTGCGAGAACGAGGAGGAGAGAAAGTGTATCAAGTATGTAAGCTGTATATTGTATCGTATAGTGTTTTCTTACCCTTGGCTGGCACAAAACTTGATTTTTCCACAATACTGACAAGGTTAAAGGTTATCATGACGTCATAACTCAGAAACTCGAAATTTCTCCGACCTTCTCATCCTCATCACTCGATTTTCCAAGGGTCCAGGGTCTGTTTGGGAGCAAAAAAACTCCCACACTAGGAGATAAGTCCTATCGATGTTGTTGCAATTCGGCCTGGGCCACAGCAGAGGTCAATAAAGGCCATAGATTACTTAATGCCTCTTTAATGTTGGTCATTTGTGTATTACATCAGTTTAATGGCCCCATGGTCCATAAAAACCCATTAAAACCCCATTCTTGAGAAAACGAGCATTCTTATCTTCAATCCTGAGAAACATATTTTTCCCTCACTTTTTTTTTTTTTTTTTTACTGTATGTGTTTTTAGTCCGACACAACAGCAGTGTGGTCACATGTGCAGCGGAGCTCTCCTCTCTCCATGTTTTCACAGCAGTTAGCTGTTAATGGAAGCAGCGCCCGCTGGCTGTGCCTGGTAATGAAAATAAGACCCAGGTAGGGAGCTAGACGGGTGGGGAGGAGGGGGGTGGGGACGTGTGTGTGTGTGTGTGTGTGTGTGTGTGTGTTTGTGTGTGTGTGTGCATTCTGTGTGACCCAGCAGAGTTCAGAGAGAGGGAATATCATCCATTTCCATGCAAATGCCTTTTGCCTTTTTACATTTTGTATCACTTGTGGTGTTTCGGTGATAAAGCCGTTTCCTGCCATGAGATCAATAAAGTATTACCACGACTCCTCCAGCATATCAGACAGCACCGCAGAGTAGAGACCACATCAGACAAGAAGTGAATGTATTCGCCACAACTAAGGTTGAAAAAGAGTGTGCTCCAACATCAGATATCTCCCGTGAGCAGCGCTGAGACAAAAATGTCAACGTCCTATGGCTTTGACATTCATATCTTCACTACTTTTATTGACTGAACAGTATGCCACATTTGAGTAGTATTTTGTGTACTGCAAATCCCCATATTACTGGAGTTCTCCTCAGACTTTGGAAGCTTCTAATTATAGGGTTAGAGAGAGTCTAATTTGTAACATCTGGGTAAGAAAACGTTTAGTGGAAACCCATATCGTTGTGGGCAACACACAGTTTTGACATAGATGAGAGAGATGCAAGTGCTTAATGTCACTAGACTGAAAGAAATGTTGATCTCCACTGCATGAATGTGGTTCTAGTCTCCAGACAACTGTTTTGATGTCTTGGACTTGTCTCAGTCTCGTCTATTTTGACTCGGACTTGTCTTGGTCTCGGCCACTATTGGATGTTGACTCGATTTCTTCCCGCCTATTTATTAAAAAGTTTCAAAGATACAATTTTCTCCACCTGGTCCATCTTTGTTTGTTTTCTCCCCACCTCTGCAAACAATTTAAGGGATTGCATCTGTGTTTATGTAATGGACCTCAAACTTATTGCATGCAATAATTAGTTGGATGTTGAAGGGTTTAGTATAGAGCCTCTATGAATACTGTAGAAACTCTCTCAGCATTATTTTTACAGTTCAGAAAGAAAGACAGAAAGACACATACACTGTTTATTATCTTGAATAGGACTCGATTTGTTCTGGTCTTGGTCTTGACATTGTCTTGATCCCCTTTCGACCTGGTCTCGACTCAAACTCAACTGGACCCGGTCTTGAAATTGACTTGCTCTCCGGTTGCCTCATAGATGTACATGCACACACTCACACACGAGACACATACACACTTTAGAGAAACACATTGCGGTGCATCTTCATGTCTCTAGATGAGGAATCACCACAGTGCGCACTCCAAATATTCTCATCAATCTTTGGATGAGAGAAGAATTAAATTGTTAAAAATAGAAGTAGGTCATGCACTGTAATTAATAACTGAACTCCCTGAAGATAAGTTGTGTGAAGGCTTGGTGATGTGCACACCCATACTGTACAATCACACACACACACACACACACACACTCCTCTCTCAGCTTACACTGTACTGTCTCACTCTTGCTCGCGGCCCCATGAGGCGCTGGTAGGAAAAGGTCCAAATTTGTCCACAGTGAGGGAAAACAATCTGACACGGTGTGGAGCGTGACCCTCGACGGCCACCGTAGAGCGAAAAAACAGGTGCTGCTGCTGCTACAGCACAGAGAGTTGTCGTCGCCAAGGGCTGCAATGCAAGATGACTATTATCCAGTGTAATTAGTCCCTTCAGGAGAGGGGTTAGAAAGGTCAAGAGCAGTTGGGATGTTGCATCAACTACAAATCAGTATAATGCTATAGGGGATGAGGAATTGCAGCTATGAGTGAATAAAGCAAGGACATGAGTTTCTTCAACGTAGAAAATCTGTACAATATATTCGACCTCATGAAGTGATGTAAACAAGTCTATGGGAGGCGATTCAGGAGCGGCCAACAATCTGTACCTCTTGGTCACCATTTATCATGTAGCACCCTCTAGTGGGCCAATTCTATATAAAAATTACAGTATGTAAGATTCTATGCAATTTACACTCAGGTTATTATCCATAATTGAAATCAGAAAATAAAAATCACACTATGGATCACTGGTAATGCCAAGTTATGAAAGTTTATAGCCCGGTGAAATTCCTCTCACCCTCACCACCGGAGCAACTATCCTCTGGCCAGGTTTTGGTAATCCTATCCCGTCCAGTGTCTAAACTCAAGACTTATTCCATAATAAACATGTGTGCATGAGTTAATGAGAGACAGATTGCTCTGCTTAAGACATTAAACGGGAGGGAAAATGATAGGATCCTTACCCCATGTATTTTCTCTGCCCCGGAGGGAAACACTTTATGGTGATTCCTTTCACAGACCGAGAGCTGTGGGCTCCATTATCACCTTACTGGATTAAGCTGTGACTGCTGACAGGCACACAGGGTGAATAAATGTCAGAGCACCAGGATACTCTGTGGGTCAGATTGAGACGTCGCAAAATGTTGAATGAAAAACAGCAGATTTATGAGCGAGGGGCCCAAGTGTGCCAGCAGAACATGGATCATTTGCTGTGTCTCAATTTGTGGCATTTCTTTGCTTTGCGCTCTCCCCTTTGACATTTTGAGACTAAAGTTGTCTGTGTTTGTAATGTTTGGTTTGTTTGTTGTTGACACCACCGGCATTAGATGGTTTTACATTCAGATTTTAGGCATTTATATGAGTTTTAATCCAAGTAGGCCTCCAAAGAGTGAGCAGGTAGGGGTGCAATGTCTTGCTCAAGGACACTTCAACACATGAGCTGTTGTGGGAATCAAACCAGTGATCTTCCAGTTACAAGATGGACTTGTCCTCTTCTTCCAGGACTGTGCACAGGCATTTTGGGTGGCAGGGGATAAATACAAATAGACCCAACTGTTTATTTGCAGAACAGAGCTTATCCACCTTTTTAGGGGAACATAAACCTTTATAAAGTAAATTTGTTGAATACATTACAGTAAGAAGACCGACTGGTCAGAGTTTACCCTCTTTTTTATTTAACTCTGCGTCTCTGGACATCTTCCACATGTAAAACTGTTTAAAGAAGTTGTTGTATTCCCGTTTTTAACATGGGTAACCATTTTTCCGTGAAACTCCTAACCTGTTGAATGGGCTGGACAGTTACAGTGGAATTAAGGTGGAATTATGGAGTAAATTGCTCCTTGCCGGGTGACTGTTGAAGGTTACGATATTTCAAAGAAACTGCACTTGTTTATTTATCATAATCCTTACCCTTGCCCTGACCCCGGTGTACAGACAGAAAGACGACATCTTCTACTTTCCTAAGATGGCCGCTGTCTAGAAAGGCCTCCCTCCTCAGAACAAGGTCACTGCTAACCTCTGTGATTATTTTGGGCATAATTATATAGAGATTTCTTACATGGCCATGGTATAGAGGACTTAAAAACGGGAATAAAAAAGCATGTTGGACTCATAATGCTCCATAGTTGTAAACAAGTGGGGACGAGCGTCTCAGACGATTTGTTTCAAGAAGAGCCTGTGGTTTTCTGACTTGGAAGAAGGGAAAATGCTACTAATTAGGCTGTGCAGTGTGTGTGTGTGTGTGTGTGGTTGTGTCTAAAGAGTAGGAGAGAAAAAGAGCGAATGTCTTGAGTTTGTGTGTAGAACGAGCAGGAGAGGGAAAGAGCGTGTGTGTGTGTGTGTGTGTGTGTGTGTGTGTGTGTTCCTATGTTTCTGTACCTGTGGTGACCCCTTTCCCGTCCTGCTAATGAAAGCTAATCCTCAGGTTAACATTTTGATGAGAACCCCACTTCTCCTTGGCAGCAGCACGCCATGCTAACCACGCTAACCGTGTAGCAAACGCAAACAAACTCCACATGGGAGTCATTTCAGGGGCAGAACCGAACAAAATGAGTCTTTAATAATACTCTGCGGAGGGCCTTGTAATTGCAAGTGCGTGGAACATTTTCTAATTATAAGCGCTCGCAGGCACACACTCGCTTTGTGCGCCTTCTGTAGTCTAGCATGCTAGGTTAGCGCGTGGCTAGCTGCGCTGCTGTACGGTTACAGTAACCACATGAGATGCTGAAGATTGCAGGCTGGCAAAAGATGTTTTGCTTGGGTTGGAAAAGGGGGAAGAGTGTTTTCAGTCAGGGTTGGTTAGCGCAGTAAACATTATGTGAAGTGGGGTGGGCGTATGTGCAGCGAGCATCTAAACAAAATCAAGGAAAGTACAAATTTCCCTTGTGCTTGGCACCGGTTTGAAGTTGTGTTGTTCCTGGTTAGCAATTAGAGGATGTGACTGTCACCGTAATTATAACATCGTAATTGCGGCTGGTATGTTCCAAGTTGTGTCCCGTTTCTGAAAAAACAATTTTTTCTTCCGTATTCGGTAATTTGAGTCTTCCTACCAGGAATTACAGTGACATTATGCTTTTTTGCAGTTTTACCACAGGCACACATATTTCAATTAAACCTGATCAAATGCCATGGTCCAATTCCTGCAAAACGACGGCCGAGCCAAAGACTCTGTGATTGTCTCCACCAGCATCGACCACTGTGCTCCTAACCAGACTTGAGACAACTGCTCCAGCGATGCAACATTTTATGTCTTTGCCAGTGAATAGCAGCACAAGAGACTTTGGATCAAGCATCACTGACCTCTCTACCTATACACAGATCCTGAATGTTGACATGTGCTGTGGCAGTGCAACAGTCTACAGCTGCAGTCTGTCTTTGCTGACACTGAGCAGCTCCATCAACCTTGAGTCTACCATCACTGACCACTCTGCTCCTACCTAGGTTCAGCTTGCTGATAGCTGCTCCAGAGATACAACAGCCAGCTGTAACCCATCTTTGTGAACACAGAGCACACCCAGTGACCTCGGATCCACAGAGAGCAGTCGACTGGGATTCATCACTGGCAGCTCTATTGACTTGGTGACTGGCAGTAGCAGCCATTCATCTCCAAAACAGAGCTCCAGTGGCTGGTCTGCTCTGACCCCAGGCCATGGCAGCAATGCTGTTAAGGTCTGGTTATAACAACTAAACCATAGCGTATATGGAAGCCAAAATGGCAAACAAAATGGGAGCCGTACCACTACTACACCAACCACACAACAGTAACTCCAGGTTTCCTTCCATCTGCCTCCACCTTGGACAGCCTCCAACCCTGGCTCTCGATCTCCAGCAATACCACAACTCCAGTAGATCCATTCTTGGTGGACAGAAGCCCTCCAGGAAGAGATCACTAAGGGCATTCGTAGGGTCAAAAGAGGAGCCAGTGGTTCCGTTGAAGAAAAGAAGGACCATTTCTTCAAGCCTCCTCTCCAGTCCCATCTTCTTCAGGGCTTCAGCAACTTCATTGCCCAGAAGCCAAACCTGGATGTAACTGGAAGAAACCATGAACAGTTGTAAAGGTTTGGAGAAGGAGCCAACAGGGGAGAAAGGATAGATTATCCACCTTATCCACCCTTCAATGTCAATTTTATTAACTAAGGCAAACATCACAGAATCATTGCCATTGTAAACTTTACTGAGAAAAAACATCAACACCACCACACTAAATGACGTTGAATGAAGTTTATATTAATGTTACCAAACGATTATTGGGGATATTATCAATCATTGAAGTAATGGAGCTTAGCTTTGGCTCTTTAAAAATTGACTTACTTTGGCAAGAAAGTCACACACACGCACACACATTACTAGACATGCACACACATTACTAGACACACAACCACAAGACCATAGCCCCTAAAACCCCCAAAACACACACACGCATACACACTCCATCTTTATGCCTCTTACGGAAATGAATGTGGCAGAGTGTGTGGTCAAAATGATGTAATTGCAGCCTAAATGGCTGGGCGTGTTGGCCGCACTTAAGGGCCGTGCATGAGTCTGAAAGTTGAAATATTGTGGCAGCTACATAGACATGCCTCCATCGCGGGACAAAGAGGTTAGTAGTTCCGTGTTCTCCTGCATGGTTTTTTCAAAATGGGAGAATTTTTGACGAGACACTGTCAGAAGAGGTCAGAAAATACTGGTACCTATTTGTTGAGAGACTATAAAGACATCCAAACAGCTACTGGAAGGGAAATAGCAAGAACACTGGGAATCGATGAAAGTGCTTGTCACCAGAAACCATCAACTTTAACATGACAGATCCCATTATCTTTTCTAAAGCCTTGGTGAAAACTGGTTGTTCGTGCAATAGTTTACCTCGCAAAAGGTTATACTTGTTCTTTTTGTTGGAAGCTTACACTTCACTGCAAACATGACAAACATCTAAGTCTTATTTACTGCTGATTGCACCATCTGTCATCTTAAATCATCTACTGTTTGCATGCTGTACCAACTTCCTTGGCTCTTTCTATGGCATTAAACAACTGCAGTTTTTCTAATCAACTGTTTTTCAGAGACCTCTTGATGTTACATTGGTTGACATTGGTTGAACCTGGGCTGTACAGCTTGTTGGTATCCTTGCAGGGTTAGGGTTAGGGTTAGGGTTTGTTGTAAGTTTGTTTCAGAGCCAGGTCAAGACATTTCTGCAGTTGACAGAACCAGAACGAGTCAATTTGTGTTTCGGTCCGTGTTTTGTTTTTTTCATCTTTATGGGAGGGTCTTGAGAATTACATTTTCCCTCAGCACCACCAAAGTGCTGGAGTTTAGAGGCGCGCAGTCGTCATGAAAGTGCGAGAAGCATCAGCGCTCGAGGTTCGTGCTTCAATCCACAGACAGCATAAACCAAACTTTACAGAGAGAGAGACGGCACTGATCCACATCCCAGACCCAGACTGACCTCTCACCGGTGTGTCAACAGCTCTCCTCTGCTGCAGGGACGAGTCAGAGCATGTGAGATTTACACACACACACACACACAATCCTTGTACTTATGTCCTCATGAGAACCATCCTTTGAGTGCATTCATTCCCTTTCCCCTAACCTAAACCCTCACCACTACAATAATCTAAACCCTTACTCTAACCTTAACCTAATCCTTATTCTAACCTTAACCCTAAAACCAAGTCCTAACCCTAAAACAACCCCTTGAAGAAGTGAGGACCGGCCAAAATGACCTCACTTCGCAAAAATGTCCTCACTCTGAAGGTTTAAAACTCAAATTGGTTCTCATAAAAATAGAAGTACAGGAACACACACACACACACGCTCCTTTGCATGCACACACACTGACAAGGTGATTATCAAATCCAAGAGTGCAAAGTCGCTGCTTTTGAACGATCTTGGAGAGAACACACTTCTCAAGAACGTGAGAACCGAGAAACATCTTTACAGTTTGAGATGAACTGTGTGTTTGACGCACAGGTCTGCATTTTCCCTGCTCTTTCAACTGATTCTGTACTGTAGACTCCCACTGAGCAATTTTACATTGATTAGCAGTTTACAAGATGTATAAATGGTTACAGATGTCTAGGCTAAAATGAGGCTACATGGGGTTTAAAGGTTTAGTAACGTCTATGTCTTAGACTACATCTTCTGAGGTAAATGACAAAGTAAAGCATTATGTTGTACTTCTTTGGTGCATATTTTGATAGTTGCAGCTGTTTATGCATTGTTTAAATATGTAATCATGTATTTACTAGTTGGTCTAAAACTGGGCTATACATTCCCAAAAGGATCCTAGGCTTTAAGAGAGCTGAAGCAGAAATGCAACTCTGAAATGACGTCTAGTGCTCAGTGGCATGTTGCGCTGGCCCGGTTGGATGTGAGGCGTCGTTCTCGCAATGAATCTTGGGGCTTAATTCTCATTCGTTCTCGTCGGCCAAGCCACCATCTGATGGATCTACGGTTGGCAAGTAAACTTCAAAGGGACGTCCTGGTGGCTCAGTGGTCTAAGGCAGTGATTCTCAACCTTTTTCATATCAAGGACCCTAATTTAGTCCACATTAGAGCCACGGACCCCCATTTGATGAGATTTTGTCTCTCGGACCCAAATCTGAGAATATCTTTTATTGCTAGATATGATTTTGTCCAGAATTCCATGACTATCTGTATTGTAGGTAGAGAGATAACAGTGAAACTATGATCAAAACAGTCATTCTTCTACATTCTCTAATTGTGTTAACTTCTTGTAAATGAAATGATGAAGTTTAACAATTCATCAGTTTGCTGGGGACCCCCTGGAACCCCCTCACGGACCCCTGGTGGTCCCCGGACCCCTCGTTGAGAACCACTGGTCTAAGGTGCATACCATGAAAATACAATGACCTTGATTTGAATCCGGACCAATAGACCTTTGTCGCATGTCATCCCCCCAATCTTTTCTGTCTCTCTCTACTTTCAACTATGTAATAAAGGCGAAAATGCCCTAAAAAAGTAAACTTCCAAAATCTTTATCCTTTGTTCGCCCTCTGCATTTTGTTTTTTATTTTGGAATTGTACTTTGGCCATTAGATAGCCTATACATCAAACACATCATGAAGGACACTGGAATGCGCGCAAATGCAAATTAAGAAAGACCCTTACTCACACACTCACACACACAGATGGACGCTGCTGCGGACATTGTGGTGGATGTCTTTAGCGTCTGGTGGATTTACGGCGGGGAGGCGGACTGGACTCGGCTGTGTGTTTCTCTATGGGAGTGTGTGATGAACGGCGCTTGGCTGGCACCCAGGACAGACAGCCGGCCAGACGGCTGTTAACATGCAGCCCACCTGAGAGCCGCGCCGTAAATTACAGCCGCTTAGCAGAGCCATCCATCCTGCTTTCAAACAGAAGCTGACAGCCGCAGCCAGGCCTCCAGGCTCTCTCTCTCTCTCTCTCTCTCTCTCTCTCTCTCTCTCTCTCTCTTCTGTCTCTCTCTCTCTCTCTCTCTCTCTGTCTGTCTGGTTCTCTCTCCTTGTTATCTCTTTCTGTGTCTTTGTCTGTGTCGTGTTCTCTCTCTGAGCTAGTTTCCTCACTTTACTTTTCCTCATTTCTGTCTATATCTTTCTTTCTTTCTTTCTTTTCTGCATGTCTTTCTTTCCTTTGTTCTTTCTTTCTTTTCTGTTTTACTTCCCTCTATTTTTTTTCACGTGTCCCACCTTTTTGGATTTTTTTTCCCCGTTCGCTCCTTTGTTCTTTCTTTCTTTTGTGTTCTTTCTCTCTTACTTTCATCCTTTTCTTTCTTTTACATTTTCTTTGTTTATACATTTTCTTTCATTGTTTACTTGTCTTCTGTCTTTTTTCTTTCTTTTTTCTTTTGTGTTCTTTCTTTCTTTTCTTTCTGTCTTGTGTTGTTTATTTCCTCCTTTTTGTGTACTTCATTACTTTTGTGTCCTTCCTCTCTCTCTTTTTCTTTCTTTCATTTGTGTTTTCTCTTAATTTTTGGTTCTTTTCCCTTTTACTTGCTTCGCTCTTCCCATCTTCATGTATGCTTTTTCTTTCTTTCTTTCTTTCTTTCTTTCTTTCTTTCTTTCCCCTCTGTCTCTCTCTAGGGTTTCAGTCTTGGTATGTGCGGCCGCAGCAGAATCTGTCCTGGATGGAGACGTTGATGCTGTCAACACGGCGATGATGATTCTTAACCTCCATAACACATTTCATTGCTCTTTTATTTTCCAATATTTTTTCTCCCAGAACCAGGAACAAATAAGTTATGACTCTTCTGTCAAAATCATTTATGATTGTGCGGTGTTTTTTTTTGTTTTTGTTTTTTTCTGCTTACATAATTTAGCATGTCTCAGATTTTTCCAATTTTTGAATAACTTGATGTTAGGTACAATTGGCTCCCTTCCTAATAGTTTCTTGTGCAGTAAATGTTTAAATGTGATATGGATTTCATGTGTATTATGTGGAAAAAGGGATCTGTGTGCGGATGAATGCAGTGATTTGATGTACTTTGAGGTGCTTGAAGTTCATTTTAATGGTAACACTTTACAATAAGGGTCACTAAGTTAAGGGTTAGTTAATGCTTAATAAGGGTTAGTTAATGCTTAATAAGCATTAACTAACCTTTAATTAACAGTTAACTAATGTGTAATTTACTAATGGTGTTCATGTTAACTAAGGTATTAATGTATACATTATTTAATAGTTTATAAAGATGACTATTAAATAATGTATAAATGAATACCTTAGTTAACATGAACACCATTAGTAAATGATTACCAGACACATTAGTTAACTGTTAATTAAGGGTTAGTTAATGCTTATTAAGCATTAACCCTTATTGTAAAGTGTTACCATTTTAATTTTGCTTCCACACTCTGATCTGGTCAAAGTTACTGTGCAAGGCTTGTGATAACATTTTTGTTTTCAGACACTTTATCATATTAAAAATATTACTTCTAAACATTAGGAAGAGAGTTTGCTGCGTTACAGAGGTAATTTTAATCTGACAGTTTGTCTTTTAGTGGTGGCTGTGTTTCCTCTGCATTCACACTGCAGAATAAATGCAGAGGAAAAATGAGACAATAAATTACATTTTCATATTGCAAATGAAGCACACAAATCCAATAATCAAAGGCAGAATCACTTTATTTGAAAAAAAATAAATTAAGGAATTTGTCTTGGTGACACTGGAGCAGAACCTCAACCTAACACAGTACACACTGAAACACACAGTACAGAATATCAGGATCTCACACACAGAGCAACCTGACAGTTCGAGACACGCTCAGGACAGCAGACTCCAGATATCACCCTACAAATACACATTAATATCTGGACCCACAGTCTGTAACTTCTCCATCTGTCTTTCCAGCTACTGTGCTGTAAATCAGGCCGATGTGGAGTTCATTAGCCAAAGAGCTGACCTGTCTGTGGGCTGTGATTTAGGAGTCTGGGCTACCTGGGCTGACAGGGAGAGCGATGTCAGTGCCAGCACCCAGAGTCACACAGCTTCCCCTAATGAGCTCCAAGGGAGGGGGGCGGGGGGGGGGGGGGGGGTTGCACTTCACTGTAAAAAAATCTGTCCTAACAAGTGATTTATAATGGGAAAGTCTGACATCCGGGACTTCCAAGTCGGCTGCTTAACAGAGTTGGATTAATGTGTCGGAAAATCAAACCCAGAACACGTACAAGCAGCTAAAGAAGCTAATTTGACGAACTTCATTCAGACAAATGTTGGGTTAGTCTGCAAAACTACAAACTTTCTTGTTTTCTTACTGTTGACTGACACAAAACTTTATTTTCTGTGTTGTTTAGAAGGTTAAAGGTCACCAATCCATCATAAACAACATTTTCCGACTTAATCATCCGACTTTAGAGAGGCCATTCGTGTGAAATTTACAATTAGAATTGTATTTAATTTTTTCTGATATATCTGATAGCACATGAGCGCACAATTAGTCTCGTGTTGAATCTACTCTTAGGGTGCTATTGTTGTGAATTAAGGTGCAGGCACTGGATCTAGTACAAGAAAATAAAACATTTTGTAATTTGTTTTGGCATTTATTGTTAATTAGGTGTATATTATTGCATGGGAAATTAGCTAACAATGTGAAAAAGTAATTTCATTGTGATAAGGGATTATATTACATATTTTTTAAGGATTTAGATAATGTAATTTAAGACTCAACCCTGGCAGCTTTAGTGCCTTGCCCTTCCCACTGAGCTTCACAGCACCTCAATACCACAATGCTGATATTAGTACAGTTAAAGGTGAGTTGTGAGGGTTTTATGGGCAGGTGTGTTATATGCTCATGTCAGTGTTTTATGTATTTATAGTGTCTTTGTTTTGAGGGGGAAACGTGTTTAGAATTCACACCTAAAATACTTTAATGTGTACTGTGTCTTCAGTGTGGTTAAAGGAGAAACAGGTGGTGACAGTAGAGTTGTGACAGGTTTTGGGTAGATAGTCATCCTTTTTTGGGGAGAGAGGTATAGGAGCCATACCTCAATTAATTTTCATAATGTGGTTCTGCGCTGCCCCCTCAAGGCCACTAGGTGGTAATGCTTTTAGACCCATAGATCATAAAACGTCACAGTTTTTCTTACAATTTTGCTTAAATGAAATTAGATAGAGGAAGGACGAAGTGCAACAGCCTTAGGACTTTTCTCACACTTTTCACTTTTCACTTTTCAACACTTTTCTTTGTGTATTTTCATCTGACGAAGGTCTATTTGAACAGAAACATCATGTTTTTAATAGGATTAACTATTAAACTTGAACACTTTATCACACCGAGAATGTTGCACCTCCTCCTTCCTCTAAGCAGTTACAAATACACAGGACCTGATGTAAATATCACTTGTGCCATAATGTTAGGTGGGTGCTTGTATAGAAATCTTGTGTTGGTGTTACAGGAAGGGTTTAAATGTCATTGTGGTTATATTATTCTTTCCACGCAGTCTATTAGTAATTGTTTGAATTATATATACATAATATATATGTATAGTGATATGTATAGTCTGCTGTCTATTTTTCATTTTTTATTTATTTAGTATTTAATGGCGATAATATATCTCTTTTACAAGAGGCACCTGGCCAAGAAAAGCAGCATCTAGTGCCAGACATGAAGGTTACAGACACACAACGTAAAACAATATGAAGCATAAAAACGTCAAATAAAATTAACACCAAGTTAGGGGCAACAATAGCTTATAACAAAAGAGATCAGTTCAAATCCATGAAGTCCATTAAGTCCAAGACATTTAGATAAAACAGTTACTGAGTTTTTACACTGAATGTGAAGTCCTGTTGTCCTGATGTGTGTCTGTATCTGCTCTTTATTTAATCGATATATCAGGCCCATATGCATATGTGTGTAGGATTGCTAAAACACCAAAAAGTTAAAATGTTAAATAGTAGGAAGATAATAACCTTCCTCTACAGTTCTTATGGCCTGTCACTGTCGACCACAACAGCTCAATCCTCCAGCAGGGGGCGCTGTAACACAGGAGAAAGCCTTCCTAATGTGAGTTACACAGTAAATGGCCAGTTCTTATTTTTCCATGTAGTAATGACTTTAACACATCAGCACTGGTTTCTCTTTGGACAGCATGTCTTAGTCTTCTCAAATCTGCTTCCCTGCTCCACTTACAGCATTATAAATGTTCCAGGGAAACTATCTGCCGCAGAAATTCAATTTTGCCTGCATAACATTTTGATTGCATAACTCCGCGGCTCTGCTGGACCGTCTCCATCCCTCCACAGCTGCAACGGTGCTGCATGCACTGCTGCCTGAATGCACACAGAGACACGATGCTGAATGTAGTTGGATTTGAACAGTCTGCTGTCTGCTGCATGTCCTGAACTGTCATTGGGTCACACTTTATTTGGATAGTCCAATGTTGATACTCGACTTCCTATCAAGTGACTATAATGTGTCAAACGGTCTACTGAGTTCCAAGTGATACTCATAATAGTGTGAAAACTAGGCGGTAAACCTTTAAATTACAGGCCATTAATTACACAGTAATGACTGGAAATAACTAAGTAATATCCAAGTAACAGAGATGTAATAACTAGTTACAGCATTAGAATGACTGGTAACTACTGAGGAATATACAAGCAAAAAAAAGGTGCTTTTAGCAGTAATTGTACTAGATAAGTGGCACTAACACACACTTTTGAAAACTTTGAAAGGTGCTGGAGGGGAAGGATAAACTAGTTGAAAAAGGAAGAAACACACTGTTGAAGAAATGTTCTGGAGTCAGAGGTTGAATATACATTTATTAAAAGGAGTCTCATGAGAAGAAGAGATGCACACAGCAGGAGGCTACGTACACTTCTATCGAAGAGAAAGAGATTGAACCAGTCCTTTATGTATCTTCCAAGGATGTACAGAATGTGCTGACGTTGGAACAGGTCACCAAAGTAAAGTATAAGCAACACATTGTTATGTCTTAAGTTAGAGTCAGTGAGGTGACCATACATCATCAAACCTCACATTCCCTGAGGTGACCCCAGTTCAGCTGTTAATACATATGTTGAGTTTTCTTCCACACACACACTGTCTGCATTGATTTATCTTCCATTCATTACAGAAAGTGACGGCACCTGTGCAGAAACAATGTTTTCTCATTAGGTTTTCATTTGCTTCTAATGTAGAATACATACAATAATACATTATATATTTTAGAAAAGACAAACCAGTACTGACTATGTGCAATATTCACATAGGTATACAAACATACTCCATAGTAACTCAAACAACAGAAACACCAGAACAGGCAGCTTTTTTTTTTTTTTACTTATATCTTAATTACCAGTCACTCTAATGCTATAACTAGTTATTACATTTATTTTACTTGGATATTACCTAGTTATTTCCAGTCATTATAATGAACTGAATGGCCTGTAATTAAAGGGTTACCATGTAGTCTATAGATATTCAGTGTCTGGGTTAGGGTTAATCTTAATTTTGTTAATGTTAGAAATAGAGTCAGGTTTAGGGTCAGGGTTAGGGTTAGATAGTCTGTGGAGATGCAAGTGACACTTTGTTGACATTTACTTTCTCTCACCTGATAGTTAGGTGAGTATCGACATTGGACTATTCAAATAACGCTGACCTTCCGCTAGATGATATTCGAAGCGATTTCACAGTTTTAGACAAATTTTCAAATCACAACAGTCGTTAGATGTAAGTCTCAGTTGGAGCCGTCTCAATGCAGTCTTTTTCTTTTTCTCATCTTGACCGTTAAAATCAAACATGTTTAATATTATCTTAAGTCTTTACTCTTGGATCAAAAGGTGTGTGATGGTCAACGGCACGATTTATAATGCCACGCTGTCAACAGCCAATAGGAGCGCTGTCTTTGGCTGACATCAGCACCTGTAGTGACAGGAGACAAGGCTCTACAGACAGACGGAGGAGAAGAGCAAGTCCTGGTTCTGCTGGACCGTCGAACTGGAGGAGCGAGACTGGGGAGAAAACCAGAGTTTGTGGTTTGTTGTATGTAGCAGCGAAACTACCAAATATGCAGGTAATGCAGCTGCATATTGGGGCCCGCAACAGTTTATGGCCTGCACGTACAAACAGGCCCCTCTTAACCTCACCACTATCATCTCATAAGATCTCAAGCACTGAGTCTACAGTATACATGCAACCACTAAACTTTGATGGTAAACGGTAAGTATTTATAGTACTCAATGAGCCAAGTCATCTGCTCCATGGTGTCACATACTTGCTGTCATTCGTTCACCAAATAAATAACAATACAATAACATAAAACAGTTTTACATATAGTTTATTGACTCCTCTATGTTACATTTCTAAATTAAGTTTAAATAAGGATTAATGGGCGATTTGATGTTCAAAAATATGCAAAATGTGTCCCCGCCCCGCGGAATTCTGGGTTATGGTGATTATGGACACATGCGTACTACTGCGTTAGAAGAGTTAGAAGTTAGTGATGGGCAGGGCCCGCTTTGACCATCTTGCATTGGGGCCCGGCGCTGACTCGTTACGCTACTGGTTGTATGTGTGTGTGTGTGTGTGTGTGTGTGTGTGTAGATGGGGGAGGAGGGGGATGCTGTAGCTTCATTCACACTCAAACATCACAGTCCATTATCAGTGTTTTGAAGCTGTATAATCCTTCACATGCACTGAAAACCTGCATGATGCAAGCAGGGAACTACGACCAAATCTGTGAAAAACCCTGCTGGAGTCTCTTAATGTGAGATGCTGCAGGACTCTCAGTCTAGAACAGAATCCTAAAATGTGAGCAAGTCCAGGACTAAAAACTCATGACTTGAGACTGTTGTTAAATGTGAGAGTGTGTCAGACTAAATGTCCTCTAATGCAATGGCTCTCAACGTGGGGTCCGGGGACGACCAGGGGTCCGTGAGGGGGTTGCAGGTGGTCCCCAGCATAATTGATGAATTATTAAACTTCACCATTATTTCATTTACAAGAAGTTAATACAATTAGAGAATGTAGAAGAATGACTGTTTTGATCATAGTTTCACTGTATTCTGGAATTCTGGACAAAATCATATCTAATAAGAAAAATATTCTCAGATTTGGGTCAGAGAGACAAAATCTCATCATATGGGGGTCTGTGGCTCTAATGTGGACTAAATTAGGGATCCTTGATATGAAAAATGTTGAGAATATGTCTTGGCTTGCACTGACAGTGAGGTCCTGTCGTCTATGTGCTGTCGTATTTTACCTGTCGATATGTTTCTGCACCAATTCCACCACGACAAATCCCTTTAAATTCATTGCACATGCTGAATAAAGTCAGTCTAATTCTGATAAATCTCCATTTGAGCACGCAGGTTTTGTTAAACCGCACCGCAGGAGCGACACATACATGACTTTACTGAGCAAAAGGCCCGCCAACTCCTGCAGTCCAACCCCGTCTGTGCTGTGAAAACTCCTCTCCCTCCCGGCGGCTTTTTATAAGTTCATAAAGGCGAGCGCTCGGCGATGGAAATATTTGGATAGCAGTTTCCATAACGAACAGCACGGTTTCCACTGCCGCTCGCTCCAATATAGTTTAATAGCCGTGGTGGTAATTGAGCTAGTCTGTTAGGTGTTATGTGTTAATGTGTCTTAATTATAGACTTGACTCTCAGGGCCTCCGCTGTGCAGCTATGGGGGGAAAAGTGGCCTGATAAAAACAATGAAAAATTAAAAGAATAACCCCACACGTTCAGTTATTAAATCCAAATTAATGATTTCATTTTTGCAGTGCAGATTGGATTAGTATTCTGCTCTGGACTCCTTTTAGCATGCAAAACAAATGGATTTGGAGCTAATGTTTTCATAATGAACAAGGTTTTTTTTTTTTTTTTTTTATACCCCCCTTCATATATGAGCTGGGTCCGGTTTGTAATATCATGCAGACGGGCTAAAGTGCGGAATAGATTTGTGCCCACAAAAGGCTGATAAAATCCTTATCTGTGATTAAAATTCACTCCCCTCTCATCGTTAATATATGCTTATTAGATTTTTTTTTCACCCCCCTTTTCATTTGATGGGGAGATTATTACAGTTTGTGTAATGGCGGTATTGTGGCTCGTTCCGTGCCGAAGCGCCGCCCGTATCTCCACACCGTCGCCTCCGAAAAAGGACTTTCGAAGTTTAAACCCGGGCCGCCGATTTACGAGGCCGGGAACTTTTATCGGCGTTTTCTGTGTTGTGGAGATCAGATGAGAGAGTCGGGCCTTTGAAGGGGCGGCGGGGAGAAAAGACGTACATTTCTGACCTTTAAAAGAAACACTTCACTGACCTATAAGGGAATGAAAGATTTCCCCTCGCAAACTTATGACAATCATTACGGCCGGGCCTTTCAGCTCTGACCTTTTTCAACCTTTCTCTCTGAAGCCTGTGTGAAGCCGTTGGACGGCTGCAGCAGACGGTTAGCCTCGTGGTTAGAGACACCGGCCTGTACTTGAAAGGCCACAGGTTCAATCCTCAAAACAGTCATTCCCACTGAGTTAAAGTGAGACACTAAACTGCTACCTGACACTCACTGGAAATTGGCAGATCTAAAGTAGAAGACCACAATATTCTTTTTTTAAATATTATTTTATTTAGTCTCCATCTTTGTCGCTCAGCCTCACTGCTGTGGTGTTTCTGCACTGCACTTCCCACAGATCACCTGTCAATCAAACAGTGTGGGCGGAGCTTGGATTTTCTGTTGATGCAGTTTGAGTTTCTCTTTTCTTTGGTCTGTTCAGTCATGGTGGCTATCACTGCTCATGCTAACTACCCAGTTCTTCTTCTTCTTCTGTTTATTCCAAACAAACCGGGAAATGTAAAACGCATCACTTCCTGTGGTTTTCCCAGGAAAGAGCTACCAGACACCGGCTGTTTAGAACAGACAATGGAAAAGCTTTTATCAACTGGATATAGGTCAAATCACTATTGAGTTAGAGCAATTAGCGATAGTGAGTAGCAAAACTCACTTTCATTTATATGAAAATGTCACAGATTATTACTTTAAAGGCCATATAAGCATACTAGGATTTCTGCTGATTCCCTTTGATTTGATCGATTTCGTTTAGAACTGGTTAAAATTAACATTTAAAAACACATTTTAGATGCCGGATGCGTGGGGTTTTCCACATGGTACAAGACCACAATGAATGCTAGATGAAAGGAAAGTATTAGCAAGTCAAATTATTACACTAGTCTTAGCTGACATTATGCCTGCCATCTCTCTGGTAGTCAAGCAGCAGAAAACCAACACAGAGAGATATTTACAGCTGTTATGTGACCAAAGCATGATATTGATTTGACCTGCTTCTGTTTGATGGTTTCCTTTCTTTGAAGTGCCTTCCTGATTCGCTGGCTTTCCACTTAGCAACTCGTTCATCCCCAAGTGTATTAAGTTCCTAAAGGGGGCGAGTACAATTCAGTCTCCTAATGATGTATCCTACTGCTAATGTGTAATATGATAATCTGTAGTGACTGCGGGCTGTGGGGTTTTTGTAATGGGATTAGTGCATCTACAAATATGCTGCTGATATGTGTCCTGTTATGAAATGAATGGGTTTCATGTGTTTTTTCATTGCAAAAACTGACAAACTTAAGTTATTTTATCTTGTATCCAGATTTATCAAGCTCATTTTAGGATTTGTTTTTAGTGAAATCATCTTACTGCACTGTCAGATCATTTTATTTTCAACAAATTAGCCTTATTTTTTGGTGTTTTTCAGGATAATGTGACTTATTTCAGGACATTAACTTGGCAAAATTGTCTTGGAGAAATGTTCTTGTTTCGAGGTTTTCTTCATTGTTTCATGATGATTTCTTGAAATAAGTCACACTGGCATGCATCAAGTGAAATTTATTGAAACCAGCAAGATTATCTGCCAGTGCAGTGAGATAATTTGACTAAAAATATCAGAAAATAAGCATCGATAGGTCTGGAAACAAGTTAAAATCACTGGACAGCTTGCCATTTTTTGTGTTGGTGTGTGTTGAATGTTGATGGCTAGAAATCTAATATGCCAATCAAGTATAATCCGATCTATCTGAATGTAACCCAACAGGATCTGTCCCCCTCCTGTCTATCATGCAGTCTTGTCATTCAGCGTACTAAACACACAGACCCTCTTCTCTCTCTCTCTGCTGCAGTTTCTTCTCTTCCCCTCTTTTCCTGCACGGTGATTTTCATTTCAGCGCTCACAGCAGGTGCCATGGAACCGGCTCCCAGACTTAATGCCGGGCTCATTTCCCAGGTCAAGGCTTTATCGATTGATATAGAGTACAATTACATAACCCGCTATGCATATCCCCCTGCCAGTTATTAGTATAATTTCCTTTATTACGCCCTCTGTGAACTCTGAGAGAGCGCCACAGGCCGGGAGCCGGGACCGTCTCTCCGCCAGACTGCTGCGAGTATTAAAGTCCTGACCTGTGATTTCAAAGTGTCACAGCTGCCAGAACTGTTTAACTCTGACAATTACATGGCTTCAAATGACAGCAAGACTCTGGGTTTTTTTTATATCCTAGCTTTGGCTATCTGATATCTCGCTTCTGGTCTTGTCACAGCTTGTAAGGCAAAATAAGTTCTTTAATAAGCAGCAACAATATAAGATCAATAAGCTCTGTAGTCCGGGCGGTTAGTACTGTCACAGCAAATCACAGTAAGAAGGTTGTGGGTTCGAATCTCCGTCCCGGTCCTTTCTCTGTGGACTTTCCTCTGGTTTCAGTCCAAAGACATGCAGCTCAGGTGGCTTGAAGACCCTAAATTGCCCATAGGCATGAGTGTGTTTGTGTGTAATATGGTATATGATGTAATATATGATGTATAGTATGTGCATGATGTAGTAAACAATGTATGTATATGATGTGTATGTATATATGATGTAGTATGTATATGACATGTACTGTATATGATGCTATGTAAAGCCCTTTGAGACATGCTTGGGATAAAGGGCTATATAAATAAAACTGTTCCTACATCTTAGCGAATGGTTTAATGTTATATTGAGTCGCAAAAATCCTATTTTTTCTTGAAGCAAGTGAAAATATCTGCCCGTAAAATCAGACAATTTTACTCATTTCAGCACATTTTACTTTCTTTCAAAAATCTTTTGATTTAAAAATGCACTAGGCAAGAAGTTTATGTAAAAATGCACCTGTTTTATCAGCCTCAATCACAAAGTGAGGCCGCAACACAGAAGAACGTCCCATCCCCACTAACTGAGACGCTTTACATTCGCCCCACTTTCCCAAATTAATCTCGGAAAGGAAAACGGTCGCCACAGAGGGATCGACGAACCAAAATCAGAGAAAACTGGACTCACCAACGACGGCTGAACCTCTTCTCCGCCTCCACCAAACACTAAGAAGAAGACATTTCGTTCACCGGCGTCGCCTTGCAGGATTTCTGGGTTGTGAAAAGTTGGGAAAATTCAAACTTAAGTTACCTCTCGCTGCCATTCGGGGGCGCCAATGTGCAAAGTCGCCCCGTGTGCAGCTGTAAGGCAGATGACCTCACTTAGTTCAACACAATGTGATTTAATTCATGAAAACTCTTGAAACGAGCTTAGTGAGAAATGACCTCACTCCGCTGGCTGATCTTTCTTCTTCACTTGCCGCGAGACCGATGAGAGAAATAAGACTCAACGCTAGATCAAGAGATTAACCGGGGCCGCCGGGCCGCTGTGTTCCTCGACTTTGGATTGCAGCTTTACGGCTCCTAAGTATAAAACATAGATCATACTTGCCTGCGAGCTTGTCTGTCTGTAAGTAACCATCACTATGTAAACACGGCTTGTCATCGGGATGGATGGGTTCGGGCACGGAGCCGCTGGCCTGTGAGGGCTGTGTTATTGTGGTGAATGGATGGGAACACTCACACACACACACTCACACACACACACACACACACACGGACACTCACACACACCCTTATGACTCATCGGCTGTCTCTGTTTAGTTACTCGGTTTTAAGTAGTACAAGGAGTGTTCTTGTCAGACGGACACGCCCAAACGCACGTGGAGTCACACGTGGATTTGTGGACGGGTTCATCCCAGGATTTACCCAGTTTCACATCTACAAGTAGTCTGTGGCAGCAAGTATGAAAACGCATGCACACATACACAGTGGGGTTCAATCGATATGGGTTTTTAGTCCGATATACTGATATTTTTGGAATGAAGCAAAAGCAAAAATCAATTTTGTGCTGATATTTATTATCTTTATCTGCAATTAGTCTGTTTTTATGCCAAAACATTTGTAGAAATTAAGTGTTGGGACACTAAAACTCTCCATTGAAACCCAGACTGATTAAATCCTTTTAGTGTCAGCCGTTCTTTAAGGCAGAGTGACCCAAACGACCTCTTCAATAGTAAGGGAACTCTGGGAGACATTAGGCCTTTAAATGAAGAATTCATTTACAAAAAGCATAACTGAAAAATTTGATGAATAAGTAAAATATGCAAAGAAACTAAAATTTCACTGCAGGTTTTCCAGACTGTTTTTCTGTAGCTGTGGTCAAGGAGGAACACACACACACACACACACGCACACACACACACACACACACACAGCTCTCTCTTCCTCTGTGCCTCCCTCCCTCTCTCTCTCACTCTCTCTCTCTCTCTCTCCCCAACATACACACACACACACACACCGATACCTGTTCATACACACAACACATAGATACACACTCACACATGCACATTCATGTGCATAAGTTTGCAATAACGGCAATACCATCGCAATGCAACATCTACAGCACACACACACACGCTGCTCTCTCTCTCTCTCTCTCTCACACACACACACACACATACACACATCTGGTCTCTCTTCCTCTCTCTCTCTTACTGTCTCTCTCCGTCACACACGCACACAGAAACCCAGAAACATCCACAAGTGTCTGTGTCATAGCAAGCACACGCACACACACACACACACACACACACACACACACACACACACACACGCACCTACGCTTGCACACACACACACACACACTGCTCTCTCTTCTTTCTTCCTCTCTCTGTCATATACATGCACAAATGACATCTTCTCTCATCTTCTTTCTCTCTCACACTCTCTCACACATGCACATATGTTCTCTCTCTCTCTGTCTCTCACACACACACACACACACACACACACACACACAGAAACCCTCATGCAGACATGCCTATTCATGTAGGGGGCGTCGTTATTAACAGAGCACATTAATAACAATACCGCAGGGCTCCCATTGTCTCCCAGACATAATTATATTATCCATCATGCTTTTCCACAACGCCGACACACATCGAAACATGGCGGCTGAATCTCGCGGGGGCGGCTCGTCCACCAGCATTACCATAGATAATGTTTAATTATGCTAATTCGATTGCAATCATTTTGAACAAAATGACAACATGCTTGAGCTAATGAATATTTATAAGACGTGGGGAAAGAAGTTAATTATGCTTTATGAATATGCCGGGTAAGTTATGGTTGGGACCTGGATGTGGAAGGGATGACTGGACCGGGGCGGGCGGGGGGGGGCGAGGGGGGGGGATGGAAAACTGTCGCAACTGATGATCTGCCTCTGACTCATCTGATGTGGTTCACAGACAGGAGGTGCGCTTGTTTTTAACTCCCCCAGCGCACTGAAGGAACAGGGTGGATAAGAGCTGATTTGAAGAGCTATATTTCAAAAAGTTCATTTTTCAAGAGAAACATTTCCTGAAGTCCGTGATTCATTTTTTGCTAAAATATGAAGGATCCAGTCTGAGAACGTGTTGCATTTTGTCAACCAGGATCCAAGTATGATAATGTGGTTCCATTTTGTGCTATGAGTCATTTTCCAAGAGTAGATGTCACTTTTTTCAGTAGCACTTTATAATAACAATCACTTATTACACTGAATGAATCATTATTTAATATTTATTAACTATTATTGAATGGTGGAGTAGCAACTGATTGATGATTAGTTAATTTCTTACATTTAGTCATCAATAGTATGCATATGTATGTAATTGAATCATTAATTAATGGATATTGAAAACACCAATTAATCATTTATATGTTGTATTATAACTTAAATTAATGATTTCTGATTGCCTTACTTAATTTGTCATTTGTTATTATCCAGTTTGAAAACTTTTAAATACCTAGTTAAGTATTTGTAAATGGACAGATGATTTATAAAATACAGTATAAACAGATATTAAAATATAAATGAACATTATGAATGAACATATGGGCCCTCATCATGACATCATGAGAACAGAAGCAGCACAGCGGCCTGATTAAAGCTGCAGGCTCCAGGTTAGAGGAACGTACTTGTGACTGGAACCAGTTCGACTCCCTGTAGCTGCTGTGGAAATCTGCAGAGGAAAACTGATTTAGTAACGCTCTCAACTCTCTAAACAACTTCATCAAAGTCCACTTGAGCTGCTGAGCTGCTCCAAGTCGGGGTTGCAGTAGTAGACTGTGGTTGCACTGGGCCGCTCCCAAGTGTGGAAGTGTGAATGAATATGAAGAAGGGCTTCCTGCTAACAAGGACACACTGTGTCAAAGATGGGAAACAAGCAGCTAGCTCTTGCTCACTGCCATAAATAAATGTTTTAAGATCTGCACATTTCAATAAACTGTTCCTACTTTACTGCCTTTGGTTCAGTTGAGAAGAGAAAAGTGTTATTTGGCATCCTGTGTGTCTGTGCTTTATGAACCCAATCCAAAATCCTGTGTGTGTGTCATGCCTCCTAACGGCCACTAGGGGCAGACAGGCTAACTGTGAGTGAGTGAGTGAGTGAATGAATGAATGAATGAATGAATATGTGAGTGAGTTACTTTCTGGATGCATGAGGTGCTTCCCATCTAAAAAGCACACATGCCCAGCAAACCGGCCCTGCTGGACAAATTAGGAGTGATTAAATAGTCTGTCCAATGTTGGCGAGAAACAAACAGGCTCTGGATATAAATAGGCCTGATTTGCATGGTTTCCTCATCTGTAGACGGACTTTGGATTTTCCTGTTTGAATTAGCGTGGGGAGATGAAGTGGATGGATGAGTAGAAGCTGTTGTATGGGAGATTTGTCTTGAAATTGCAGACGGATGCCCTTTGACTTTACTCACTGGAATATCCTCCCTCTCTCCTTTCTCTCTCTCGTTTTCTCTCCCTGCTCTTCCTCACACACAAACACACACACACACACACACACATGAACACACTCCGCCATATATCTCTTTAGCAGTAAGTGCTGGGTTAAATTTCAGACAGACCATTTCTCACTGTCAGTAATGCACATAACCGGAGCACAGAGTCGGGGCTGATGGGTAACGCGATTACTTATTATGCCTTCCTACGAGGGGGGAAATGAGATTAAAAGTTGCCCTTTTACATCTCAGAAGCAGCAGCCCAGCGCACGGCGGGCCGTGTCAGGCGCTGGCAGCTCGCTGCAGAGTGCAGCTCATAATCCATCTTGATCTCATTAGGACGGCACGGCTGATTTTTACTGAAATGTTCCTTTAGATGCTGCCACAGGAATGCAGAGAGGCTTTTTTGGTTCAGACGACGCATCCGTACTTTCAGCTGACTAAGCGCGAAAGGCTTGAGCGCCGCACACGCCAGCGTTGGCTGGAGTTGGAGAGAGAGAGAGAGAGAGAGAGTGTGTGTGTGTGTGTGTGTGTGTGTGAGAGAGAGAGAGAGAGAGTGTGTTCTTCTATTCCTATACTTATGAGGACCAAATGTATTCACAAGGATAGAAAGATGAGGAAAAATCCTACAAAGCGAGGACATATTGCCGGTCCAAACCTCTTTTTAGGGGCGAGTTTTGGAGTTAGAACTTGAGTTTTGGGTTAAGATTATGTTAGGATAAGGGTTAAAATTAAGGGTTTTTTTAAGATTAGGACTTGCGGTTAGAGTTAGGGTTAGAGTTAGGACTAGATTTAGGTTAGTGTAAGGGTTAAGGTCAAGGGTTTTTTAGGATTAGGACTTGGGTTTAGAGTTAAGGGAAGAATTAGGACTATAGGTTAAGGTTAAGGTTAGGGGTTTGCAAAGGAATGTAGTCAATGAAGGTCCTCAAAAGTATAGTAATGCAAATGTGTGTGTGTGTGTGTGTGTGTGTGTGTGTGTGTGTGTGTGTGTGTGTGTGTGTGTGTGTGTGTGTTGGGGAGATAGAGAAAGAGAGCGAGTCGGCAAGCAATAAAGAGAAAGGACAGTGAAAGAAGAGAATGAGAGAAAGTAAAACCAGAAAAAAAGTTAACAGATCAAGAAAATTAGTGCAGGAGAGAGAAAGAGAGAGATAAAAAGGGGAGAGAGATACTGAGATACTGTGCAGAGAGAGAGAGAGAGAGAGAGAGAGAGGTACAGACACTCGTGTTCGTAGATTGAGCTTGAAGAAACTTGCCCAGATTCATGATGAGCCATGCAACCCGCCACATTGTTTCACTTCAACATATCGAGTTCCCATTCAAATGTCATGTTGTCTGTGGTTGTTGCATAATATCTGGCAGCATTGCGTGAGTGTGTATGTGTGTGTGTGTATATGTGTGTGTGTGTGTGTGCATGTGCTTTTGTCTACACACACTGGGGGGCACCGTTCCACAGTCCTGAACAGGCTTGCTGAGCTTATTGTTGAGGTTTCTAAAAGCATCTAAACACTAAGATCACCTTTGTTCCAGTTTAAGTCAGCAAAGTCGACAAAGTTTATCACTTAATTCAGAGTCTAAGACAAGCTTGACAAGTGGTTTTATTTTGTATCCAGACTTATTGAGCTTATTTCAGGGTCATTTCATTCAAAACATCTTAGATTAATTTTGCTTATATTTAAGAAACTGTCATGATTTGAGTTCTTGTTTCATCATTATTTCTCAAAATAAGTCATATTGATATGAAGTGATATTTATTGAAATTAGCAAAATAGTCCACCAGTACAATAAGATGAATTCACTCAAATAATAATAATAATAATAACCTTTATTTGTATAGCACCTTTCATACACAACATGCAGCTCAAAGTGCTTTACATCAATAAAAGGCAGATAAAAGACAGATAAAAAGATAAAATTCATATAAAAGAACAAGCAAGATGCATTGCATTATATCCTGAAGTGGTATCATGATGTGGGAAGTCTGGATAGAAGCTAAAATTACTTACCAAGCTTGTCATTTTTTTGCAGTGTTTAAAACATTTCTGGACAATACTGAGAACAATCTAGTGTGCTTTTATATTTCATTTCACATTTTAGGCAAGTAGTTGATGCTCTTACAGTTTCTAGAACAGCTTGCAAAGAGATTCCACCTCAAAATAAGTTTTAGTACCCCGATATTACGATACTGCACCTTATAATAAAGGGTACAGGGGCCAGAGCCGCAGTCACATGCTCATTTTTTCCAAGAGATTATCAAACTCTTTGGCAGCCAACTTCAGTGTTTTTCAGTGGGAATGTCCATTCTATGTAATCAGATTTGTTAGCTGCACCGTACTTTATGTGCGGTGAGGAAATATTTTCCAGTTTCTACAGCGACGTGATGTCACCTTGGTATTTTACTGCAGGGTTTATCTATCTGTCTTCCTCGAGGACTGACAGTCATCGATGTTGTATGGCTGTCAAATATTAAAGATCACAGGAATCGAGCTCCGGGCTGCGATGCAGACAGTAGAACTAATCAACCAGAATAAAACTTTCTGTCTCTTGTTTCTATTCCTTCTTTTAGCTGCCTTTTTTCACTATTTTAATTCCTTATTTTGAGTTTTTTTTGTTGCCAAAGCACTTAGAATTTCTTTTCATGTATGAAGTTTGATAAACAGATTGATTGAATGATTGATGGATGGTTGACCATTCGATTGACACATTGATGGACTGTAAATCGGTTGGTTGGTTGGATCATTGATTGATTGATCGATCGATCCTTTGACTGACTTGACTGCATGGCTGGTTGGTTGAGCGATTGATTTGTTTGATTGAAAGACGTTTTGCAGTTTAGGGCATTTCCCTGAGAGACTTACAACAGTAGAATAAACTTCACTTTCTAGATCAGTGGTTCTCAACATGGGGTCTGGGGACCACCAGGGGTCCTTGAGGGGGTTCCAGGGCGTCCCAGGCAAACTGATGAATTATTAAACTTCATCATTATTTAATTTACAAGAAGTTAACACAATTAGAGAATGTAGAAGAATGACTGTTTTGATCATAGTTTCTCTGTTATCTCTCTACCTACAATACAGATAGACAAGGAATTCTGGACAAAATCACATCTAACAATAAAAATATTCTCAGATTTGGGTCTAAGAGACACAATTTTATCAAATGGGGGTCCGTGGCCCAAATGTGGACTAAATTAGGGTTCTTGATATGAAAAAGGATGAGAATCACTGTCCCAGGTCCCAGCCAGAGAAAAAAGATCCATTTTTTCTTTTGAATAACTGAATTGAACGCAGCACGCTACAACACAGTTAAGAGATTCAATCAGTCCACAGTCCAATCACAGTCCAGTCTCTCTGAGGTTTGTTGGTGTTGGGACTTTGCTCCTTTACAATCTGAATCACTTTAATCACCAAGTGAAAGAAATGCACAGGAATTTGCCTCGGTGGTGCAGAGACCCTTAACTAGAGGAAGTGGAAGATCCAGAAATACAGCAGAAGAGGACAGAATTAGTCTGTAATGTGATTTAGGAGAAATTGAAAATGACTTTCATTTGATTCTCCTTTACATGATGAGCTCAGGCGCTTTACAGCGAAACGGCTTCCATTTCTTTTGCTTAGATGGTTATGAAAGACACGAGATACGCTTCAGGAAATTTGGATTCCACGTGACACACTTTATCTGTGAAGCCCGAGAAAAACGGCAACACAGGCGACTTGTATCATACCTGAGTTTATTACATTACTTTACGTCATTTTGTCCTAAGCGACTTACAATAAGTGCATTTTGTCAACATTTATTAGCTCCACCAAAGTTATATTTTCACTGCTGTTAGTCTGTCAGCAGGAAATCTCAAACACTTATGAATGGATTTCCATGATATTTGATGGACAGATAGTCCTTGGGCCAAATAGCATATAATAGCATAATATATTTTGGTGGTGATCCGGATTTTGGATTTCTACCATTAGATAATTATTGTTTTTAACCATAACTATGAAACTAGTAGAGATAGAGACTTGATTCCAATTCCTATGGGATTGTTTGCAGGGTCAAGAAATCAATTTAACTTAAAATTGAAATGATAGAAATTATATCTTTGGGTATAACAGCAAGTTGGAGAATTGCTCAGTGTTGGCGGAGGTTTGCACTTCAGGAATATGTTTGTTCAAACTGCAACATGATGTTCAGTGTGGATGTGCTTTTTGACACTGAAATAAAACCAAATCATCCAGTCACTTGCAGCCCGGTTCACTCTCTCTGGTGTTTTGCTGGTGTTTGTGTGCATCTCTGGGTTTGAACTTTCTTCCTTAATGCTGGGGGAAAAAGGGGAATCGAAAGCGCTAACGCAGCACATGAGGCCCTCTGCGCTCTTTATTATTGGCAGGAGTGACATTATGGAACACACCATGCAGCAGGGAGACACTAATACTGTGTGTAACTCAACTGCTCTCTGCTCCCCCGAGGCGACAGCGCAGCCTCCTGCTCATACAGGCTGAAATTTGAAAAATGCACTCACCTTGCGTACAGGAATGTGTGTAGAGTGTGTATATGTAGGTCTGCGTCTGTGTAGGTGTACGTGTGTGTGTGTGTGTGTGTGTGTGTGTGTGTGTCCGCATAAGCGTATGAATGTGCTTGCATACTTTCAAGGGCAAGACTGTTTAGACTGAGTTAGGCTTACATTTCATAAAGGTTGAAATTTGAAAAATGCACAACTATCTGACAAGACTGTGTGTGTGTGTGTGTGCGTGTGTGTGTGTGTGTGTGTGTGGGTGTGTATGTGTGTTCATATAATAATAAGTTACAAAGTGCTTTACAAAGACAGTGGCTATTACGTAAAATACAGCAAATACAACCTAGAACAGCTCAAAAGATTAAAAAATATGTGCGTATGTTTGTGAGCAAGACTTATTGTGTGTGTGTGTGTGTGTTCATATATGTATATCTGCATTCATGCATGTGAGAAAGAATGTTGTATGTGTGTGTGTGTGTGTGTTACATAAGAGTGTGTGTACATATCTGTGTGCACGTTTGTGAGCAAGACTGTGTGTGTGTGTGTGTGTGTGTGTATGTGTATTTGTACATGTTTGTTTATGTGTGTTCAGGGCTGTGTGTGTGCATGTTTGTGAGCAACACTGTTGGTGTTTGTGTGTGTGTGTGTGTGTGTGTGTGTGTGTGCACGCACATGTGTTGATGCCCATGTGCATGCATGTATATCTGTATGTAGTTGCATGCTGTTTACATGTACAACTGTGTTTTTGTATGTGGTGGTGCTGCTTGCGTGTGTGTGTGTCTGTGTGTATAGGTGTGTGTGTGTGTGTGTGTGTGTGTGTGTGTGTGCGCGCTCTAAAAGTAGAACCTGTCTGTGTGAGTTTGTCAAAGCAGCTTCAGTTCTCATGCAGGCGTCAGGAGCAGCGACAGATGAGCCTTCAGCGTCATACGAGACAAGAGGCCATAATACAGGCAGGGGAGTCCTGGAAAAGCCTTAAAATGTCTTGAATGCTGTTAAATACAAACTTTAATTCTGTTTTAGAGGCCTTAGAAATGTTACTCTGTTTTCCTGATGAGAAATCAGCCCAGAAACGTGTCTCAAGCCGTTGTTTAAATATATTAGTTCATTCAGATAAGGGGAAAGCCGTTCTATATTTTAGGTGCAGCAGTAGCAAATGCATCCTCACCCAACCTGTTTTTCATTTCATCATCATCTTGTATTCAGTCCTAAAATGCAAATTATTTTCTTCAAACAGGTAAAAAAACAAATCAGCGAATGGCATGAGCCAACTCACTCTTTGCCAACGCCGTTTCAAAACAGGACAAGTCACAACAGATGTTTCAAGATGATGTCATTCGATTCACGAAAATGCAAAAACAAGCTGATTTGCATAGGAAACAAGCGAAATTGTCTCAGACCACTGGTTGATATTTTGATTTGATTTCACAAAGATAAGATTTGAACACTCAACACCAGATGAAATCAGTTATTAAGATGTGTAACTTTTGCAGTGACAGAAGTCCAGGAAATAAACTGACATCTTCACTGAAATGAGTCCAATCTGCTCAGGATGTGATTTGGTTTTCATGCTTTCTTATCGCCATAGACGAGACCTGATATCTTAATCCTCCATGTAGGATGGTAATCTTGCATTGTGTGTGTGTGTGTGTGTGTGTGTGTGTGTGTGCATGTTTGTGTCTGTGTGCGCCAGTGAATGTGCATCTACGCATGAGTGTGTATGTGTGTGTTTGTGTTTTGTGTGCATGTGTGTATATATGCTATATTTCGACTGATACAGGATTTTAATGGCCAATATACTGTCGATTTTTTTGTATTGAAGCAGCTGATAGCCGATATTTTGTGCCAATATTCACAATTATTGTTAAATTTGACCTTTTCATGGCAAAAAACTTGAATATTCAGGGTTTCCCCCAGAATTTTAAAACAGTTGGGTTCAACCGATATGGGTTTTTGAAGGCTGATACCGATATTTTTGGAATGAAGCTGCGAAAAGTCGATATTTTGTGCTGATATTTAATATCTTTGTCTGTAATTTGTCAGTTTTCATGCCAAAATTACAGGGATTCAGTGTTTCCCCCCTGAATTTTCCTCTTGTGAGGGTGGAAAAGCCTCTGAAACAGCATTTAGAGCATCATGGGACACTAAAACTTTCCACTGAAACTCAGACTATTGAAATTCTTTTAGTGTCAGCAGCTCTTTAAGGCAAAGAGACCCACCACATATTCAATGGTAGGGAAACTCTGGGAGACATTACTGCCTTTAGATGAAGAATTACTTTACTAAACATCATCAAACAATTAAATGAATAAATAAAATGTGCAAAGAAAATAAGACTGTTTTTCTGTAGCTGTGCTCAGAGAGGAAGCTCCATCGTACCGACAGTGAACTACACTGACCGGCCGATATCTGATATTTGATAAAACTCCAATAACTGGAGTGCATGCTCTTTTAAAACGACCCGCCTCCTCCATCGGTTTTCAAGGAGAATTCACTGGAATTCACCCAATTTCCCACAATCAGCTGACTGGGTTCAGACCTGCAGGGACACGGGGTCAACGAACAGAAACATCGCTGTGGTTCTTTGGCAGCAATTAAAGAGGAGAAAACCAATGCCAAAAGGAAAAAAAAACAAAAACCACACACACACACACACACACACACAGGCTCAGTATTCTCCAGAGCCGAAGCTGCCCGCAGATACTGATAAACGTTCTGTACGCTGTTGGCTTCTAAATATAGTTTCAGATCAATGCAATCGGGAACAATCTCCCCGTTACAACAAGCAGGTCGGCAGCTGAAGGGAGATATGTGAGGCTGTCAGATATTTCTGTGGTACAGTCAGGTAAATATAGTCTGTAACACGAACTAATAATGGCTGTGCTGTGCGGCTGGGGAGATAGAGCTAGACAGTCGGGCAATATTGCTTATATAACGTTCATGCCAATAAAGGATATTGAATTGAATTGGGCAAAAGAAAGACAGGGAGAGATTGAGAGTGGCATATATATATATATATATATATATATATATATATAGAGAGAGAGAGAGAGAGAGAGAGAGAGAGAGAGAGAGAGAGAGAGAGAGAGAGGGTGAAAGAGAGAGAGAGAAGGAAGAAAACAATGGGGGCAATAAGGTGTGTATAATAATCTAAATTTAAAAAGTGATAGACTTTTTCATATAGAAGTTATTTAAAAGCAGAGTCTACTGAGTGCATGCATGTATGTGTGTAAGTGTGTGTGTGTATACTTACACTACCAGTTAAAAGTTTGGACACACATTTTCTTCATTTTAGAATAACAGTAAAGACATCAAAACTATGAAATAACACAAATGGAATTATGCAGTGACCAAAAAAGTGTTAAACAAATCAAATCTATCTTATATTTTAGATTCTTTAAAGTAGCCGCCCTTTGCCTTGATGGAAAGGCAAAGGCTTTGGAAAGAAATTCATACAAAGGATCAACTTCACTATTTATATTTGTCTAAGAAACACATTTCAAGCATTTAAGCAGAAGCCTTTGGATCCAAACTGTGTCCAGACTTTTGACTGGTAGTGTACAGTATATCAATTCCACATACTGTACAATGAGCAAAAAGGAAAAATCCACCTTAAAACACTTTAATACTGTTAAAAACAACAGCAATTGGTGCATTTCTGGGCCCATTTTGTCGTTCGATGTTGTAGTTTCTTATTCCAGTGGATCACTGGCCAAACATAGACGATGTGACATCATGTTGAGATATTATATGGGGGTTGTTTTAAGGCATTCTGGGAAATGTAGGAAATCACTAATTGAAGTAGAAGTAGAGAAGGAAGGTTGAGGGAAAGTGGGTTCACCAGAAAAATAAATTACAACACAAATTGCTGATATCTAACAGTGTAAGAGAATCTGAGTGTGTTTTTCCCCCCCCCTGTAAATATGACTAGGATCAGTATCGATGTATTGACGACCTCCAACTGTTCACAGTAGCTCATTTTCTGCTCAGGTGACCTTAGCTTACAGTCAGATGATCACATCTTCCAGTCCGCCTTATTGTTCCTCGCCGCTGCCAAGCTCTGCCTCGCCTAATGGAAAAAAGGAGAGGAGAAAGGAGGAGAAAGGAGGAGAGGAGAGGAGGCTAATGAAAACATCATTGTATGGGAGGAGATCCTGATCTAATCACTGAGGAAATGAGGCCTGTGAATGCCCAGTCGTTTGGACCCATTTACACATCTCCTTTAATGCTGCTCGCCCATCGATTAGCCGGCGAGGAGAACCAGGGGAAGAACAGAGAGAGAAGTAAATCGTTTCCCAGTTCGGAGTCTTTACTTCTCTTTTTGGAGACAGAATAAAAAACAAACAAACAATAGCACAGTTTTCTGCAGAAATGGTTTGACAAAAGCCACTGGACAGAAGTGACATTTACTCTGCCAAAATGAAAACTAGCACAGACAAATGATGGTACTGGTTGAGGGACAGTGGATACAGTGGATACATATCGTGTTGCTTTAGGTTTTCATTTTACTGCCTGCTTCTCATACTTCTGTTTATTACGTGATACATCTAGAGAAACAGGAGTATCTCATATTAGAGCTTAGGAAGAAAGATACACGCAGGTTTTATGAGGAGTCTTAGTTGAATGTGTGGATTTGTGGCCTTTCCTGTCCATGTGCTTTTGAACAAGACACTAAACCTGACCTCTGACCCCTCTGGTGAAATGTGTGTGTATGTGTGTATCAGACAGACACATTCCTAATTAAACGAGCAATTTAGGGATGAAATAATACAATGTTTCTTTGTTTTGTGTGTTAATATGTGATTAAAACATTTCATTCCGTTTCATTTAAAGAAAATATACACATTTTCATGTACATAAATATCCATTTTGCTACTTTCTATCGTAGCTTGCTCTAACACAACAGTGATTCAACCTATATCCAATTCATAAAGCTTCTCCACTGTCTGTTCTAAACAACCGGTGTCTGGTAGCTCTTTCCTGGGGAAAAATCCTCTGCCGCACAGGAAGTGATGCGTTTTACGTTTCCTGGTTTGTTTGGAATCAACAGAAGAAGAAGAACTGGGTAGTTAGCATGAGCAGTGATAGCCACCATGGCTGAACAGACAAAGAAAAGAGAAACTCAAAATGCATCAACAGAAAATCCAAGCTCCGCCCACACTGTTTGATTGACAGGTGATCTGTGGGAAGAGCAGTGCAGAAACACCACAGCGATGAGGCTGAGATGTGTCATAATCTCACACTACTTTGACGCTTTTATCCGTTAATGACTCATATAAATGAGCATGTAGGGAGCCGATGCCTTGCTCAGAGACACTTTGGCAGAACAGGGATGGGAATGTTGCGGGGATCAAACCCATGACCTTGCAGGGTGGGACGGGCTCTTTTCATCACTCTCTTAATAACTTCATCACCCTGAAAACTCGTGTCCAACCTGTACAATATTTAGCTTTTCAGTGACTCTTTTCAAATGGAGACTTTTCATTCTGGAGCATTTCTTTATGAAGGGTTTCATTCAAAACTGAGCCATTTCCATTTTCATAAAACGTTGCCATGTGTAATTAATCAGTGAGTATTTCAAAAACTAATGATCGGGTAAACAAAAATCTTAAAGAGATGACTCACAGCTTTAATAGTAAGCCATGTTGTACTTTACTTTCAAGCGAGCATTTATTTTGTATGAATAGGTATTCATTTTTTCCCAAATGGTTGATATCTCATTTTGGATATGAATAAATTATTATCATTGGTTTGCTTGGTGCAATAATTAATCTGTGATTAAAACCTGGGCACTAATTACCTTCCCATGGAGTCTTTTCAAATGAATTGATATGATAACACTCTGCAGCACTTCTGCAGGTTCCACACACATGCAGGACGACAGGGAGAGTTCAACCAAAACATGATTTTATTAATTTTCCCTTTCGGGGACACAGTCACTATAGAAGGACTTGACTCATGGTCTGTCACTCCAAGGCTACTTACCTCCTACTAACTACTTACTAACATTTACCAGAGCATATTCTGCATACATTTAGTTTAAATATGTTTGGTCATTTGTTTTAACTGATTTTCTTTGTGCATTTCCCGCATTTTTATAGCCTCTTTAAAGTTTTATCTTATGTTCATTTTGTTTTATTATGTTTGTTTTAACCTGCTTTTTAATGTTTTTGTATCCTCTGCTGCTTTTCTGCTATGTGAAGCACTTTGTAACAGTATGTTCTAAAAAGTGCTATATAAATAAATCTTTACTTACTTACTTACTATACAAAAAGGAGATTTAGGGTGCAATCACATCTAGACTTTGTTTTCTTTGGTCCAAATCATATTGGACGTTAATTCTGTTGCATTTTTGCATTTGGTTCGTTCAGGTTCACACTGACCAATTACAAGTGAACCAAGGCTGGAAAACAAAAGTCACATGACTCACAAGCAGCTTGTTTATTGGACAGAGTTTTGGTGACCTGTCATCCTGCAGGTTAGAGATTTTGGTGGTGGCATGTGGGACGGGTAGGGGGGGGGGGGGGGGGAGTTAACAAACAAATCAGATTCCAGTCCCTGTAACTTTAGCTCAGCATGATGGACTTGTCTGTCTCTTCTTCTGTGGTGTTCATACCAGTGAAGGAATAGCTGAATATGAGCATCAGTCCAGACTTCAGTTTGTTCTGCTAGGCTTTCCAAGCATGAGGAACTGCTGGCTATCAGATGTCAACATCTGTCTCCTTCTACCCATAATCCCTTGCGTTTTGGTTTGATTATGTATCTCACCCTTAACGAACCGCACCACAGTTCTCTTGTTAGAGGACTGAGACTCCAAGCGTTTCGGTGCCACCCAAGTTTGAATGGCATTCTCACCTGATCAAATGAACTGAATTAAAGCAGAACACTCCAGAGTTTGAATGAACAGCTGCAAACATGCTTGGTGTGAACGCTCCCTCAACAGGGCACAGGTGCTATTTATGCCACCCGGCTGCTCCTCACCTCTCCCTGCACACCACACACACACTCATAAACCAACGATTCCAACCTTTTCCTGCCAAAAAGAAATCTTGTGCGACGCAGCAAGAATTATCTCTGTGTGGAGTCTTAGCTTCCACATGTGAGACCTTTGAGATAGCTCTATCCTCTTACTCTTATCCTTTAGATGCAGACACACGTGTGCGCACACAAGCACGTATGCACACACACACATATTACACACACGCACGCACACACACACACACACACACACAACATGAACTCGCAGGGAGGAGAATTCTGATTAGGCTGCATCCAAGGCTGCCACCCGTGGGACCCAAGGGGGATATGAATTTTAAAAGACAGTGCAGCGCTGATACGAAGCGCCTGCATCACTGGCCCATGGGGACCTCTGATAAGACCCGCTATCCAGAGATTGGACACCGACAGACAGAGAAGAGACAGCGACTTGTCAGCGGAGGAGAGAGAGAGAGAGAGAGAGAGAGAGTGAAAGGTCTGCATATGGGAGCTGAAGCAGCAACCCAGCTCCTTCATTAAAGAGGCACTGCAACACACACATGTACTGGAACACACACACACACACACACACACACACACATACCTGACACACACACATGCACTCATACAAGCAGGATAGAAGTTTACTGTTATCTGGAATTCAGCATTGTATTTAAGCCAGGGATGTAAACCCACCTAAATTCAGACTTTACCAGAGTTAGGGTTATAAATCTTTATGACTTAAATTCATGATAGCAAATATTATCAAACAAATTTTAATTAATGAGGATATGGTCTTTTAAGGGGAAAGAAAGCTTAAATTCATGTTTTTTTAATATATATATTTAATATATCAGATTTTTGTCCTTATCCGTGGTTATTTGCCCTATGATGATTACAAATTGGAAGTCTTTGCCCACCTTTTTAATTACTACTACATCCCTGATTTATGCGCTATGGTGTTTCATATTAGCATTCATGCATCATCAATTTAAACTGAATTGAATTGCGAGAGGAAAGACAGAAACAGAGAGAAGCTGTTGGAGGCACTGAGGGAAAATCCTGGTGGGGGCAGAAAAACAGAAAATAATTCAGAGCCGCTCCCAGGGATGATTGGCTTCATATGTTATCTTGTCATTCCACGAGTTGTTATGTGAGGATAGAGTGGGTGAGGAAGGGAGGAGAGAGGATGAGGAGGGAGGGAGGGAGGGAGGGGGGTCGCAGAGGAGGGAGGAGAGAGGAGAGGAGAGGAGAGATGAGGAGATGAACGGGGGATGGAGCTGGAAAAATAAGGGCAAGAAGGAAGACGAGAGGAGAGGAAATCAAAGGGAAGGAGGTGGTGAGAGGGAGAGGAGAAAGTAGGTGAGAGGGGAGATGAGAAGAAATTGAAGGAGGGAAGGAAGGAAGAGAAGATGTAAGGAAAGGGGGGGAGAGGAGAGGAGATGGAAGTAAAGGAGATGAAGGGAAAGGAGAAAAGAGGGGAGAGGAGGAAAGGAGAAGAGAGGAAGTGAGAGGAGAGAAGAGAGAGAAAGAGAGGATAGGAGAGGAGGAAAGGTGGTAAGTGTGGTTTAGCCCTCATTTACCTATGGAGGAGAAGAGGAGGATAAGAGAGAAGAGGAGAGGAGAGGAAATTGAGGGGAAGGAAGGAAGAGGAGATGAGAGGAGTCAAGTGGTTTGAGAGGGAGAGGAGAGAGGAGGTGAGATGAGAAGAAAATGGATGGAGAGAAGGAAGGAATAGAAGATGAGGGAAGAGGAGACGTAAGTAAAGGAGAGGAGATGAAAGGAAAGGAGAAAAGAGGAGAGAGGAGGAAAGGAAACGAGAGGAGAAGAGAGGAGGAAAGGAGGTAAGTGTGGTTTAGTGTGGCCCTCGTTCACCTACAGAGGAGAAGAGAAGGATAGGAGGGGAGAAGAGAGGAGAGGAAATTGAAGGGAAGGAAGGAAGATGAGATGAGGGGAAAGGAAAGGAGGAGAGAGGAGATGAGATGGAAGTAAAGGAGAGGAGATGAAAGGAAAGGAGAAAAGAGGAGAGAGGAGGAAAGGCGAAGAGAGGATAAGAAATGAGAGACAAGGAAAGGAGAGGAGAGAGGAGCAAAGAGGAAAATAGAAAAGAGGAGGAGACTGGAGAGGATGGAGGAGGAGGGAAGGAAAGAAGAGGAGATGACAGCAAAGGAGAGGAGGAAAGTGGAGAGGTGAGACAAGGAGGGAAGGAAAGAAGAGGAGATGAGAGGAAAGGAGAGGAGGAGAGTGGAGAGGAGAGACAAGGAGGGAAGGAAGATGAGAGGAAAGGAGAGGAGGAGAGTGGAGAGGAGAGACAAGGAGGGAAGGAAGATGAGAGGAAAGGAGAGGAGGAGAGTGGAGAGGAGAGACAAGGAGGGAAGGAAGATGAGAGGAAAGGAGAGGAAGAAAGGAGAAGAGAGGAGAACAGCGGAGAGGAGTCGAATCAAATCAAGTCGTGCTGAGAAAACAAGCAGAGCAGAGCAACACAGTCAATTTGACATGAGCCAAAAAAAAAATCAGAAAACAGAAAAACCCTCGCAGAGTAAAATCTCAGCCCTCCATCCCATCTGCTTTCAGTCTCCGGCTGCTGAGCGGAGCGGGACGGGACGGGACGGGGCGGGGCGGGGCGGGGCGGGGCGGAGCGGGACGGCCCTCCACCCTGACTGGGTCAAACAACACTTGGAGAGTCCGTCTCCTCCGCCCCCACCGGGGAAGATTTACACCCACGTACGCAATCCTGGGAGAGAGGGCCTGACGCCCGAGCGCAACGTAAACCAGCTGTTCCCTCGCTCGCACATATTCAACCAATCAACCGCTACAGGACTCACAGACGGAGAGGGATACATTGAGAGAGAGAGTGAGAGAGAGAGAGAGAGAGAGAGAGAGAGAGAGAGAGAGGTGGGTGTAATCGTACACTGTATCTTGCATAACAGTCCCAAGCAGTGAAGCAGGTTCAGAGGGTGAACTATAACTTTCCGGCTTGCAAATGTCACATATTTGCCAGAATGTGACCTAGTGGCCTAACTTTTCCTTCACCTCTGATTCCCTCTGAACATTAAAGGTGCTATGTCTGGCATTTTAACATCAATAAATCATTACAATCACTGAGGCATTCGTGTAATTACTGTCAACAATGAGACAATCAGCTGAGAAGCCTGTCAGCCTCTAGCGGCCTCTGCTCTGCATTTTACATTTTGCAGCACCGGGTCGGATTTGGCGGGAAATCTGCTGGATCGCTTTACGGCACAAAACAGGAAGAGGGCGCTGTTCTTCCAGAGCAAACGGGGCTAAAGCTTTCAGAGTTTCTAGAATGGCAGATGATATAAGGAGTGAAAGAATGATGGGGAAAAACACTCATTTATCCTTTCCAGTAAGGCCAAAGAAAAAGTAATATGAGCAGCATCCTCGCAACGGGATTTATGGGAAATTTGGTCTTAATTTTGAGAAACTAAAGATTGCATATTTGATTTCCTTGCACACCAAACAAGACGCCAAAGGGAATCATTCCACTCAGATTTCGTCTTTAAACTCCACTCTTCAAACTACTTCATCCCACAAAAAAGATCTGACCAAAGTCCATGTGGAAAATGTGCAAAAATGCAACTGCTCTGTGAAAACACTTTTTCTCAGCACAATAATAACAAATAACCAAATAATTTATCATCTCAATATGGTTTCAATTAGTGAAGTTTTTGTTGGTTTTGAAAATTTACATCTCGTAAACTGCAATGGTTATGTTATTTCTGATAAACAGTCAATAAAATTACTGAAATCATAAATGTAATGTAGTGTGTTTCCCACATTGTTGAAGAAGACAAGACCATTTCTGATATAAATCACAATGGTGAGTCTGAAATTTATCTCCTGTAATAAAACTCAAGGCACTGGTTTGGCTGCAGAGAAGAAGCGGCAGCCTGCGAATGCAAGATGTCTCCATAATCAGATACAGACATGACGGGAGACTGTACAGAGAAAAACATTGTTTCTGAGCAAAAACACTGTTTTTATCCTCTGTTTTTGAGAAAGGTATATTCCTCATGGCTGCTGAATGATAATCTATCATCTCGCCACGTTCCAAGGTGTTTGTTTGATTGTACAAGTTCAATTAGGGAACCATTTAGTGTGTGGATGCCAAAATTAGCAGCGTTAGTAGACTGAATGGCCATTTTGTTCCCACTCCATTATTCAGTCTGAGATTTCCAACTTGTTAGCCGTTTTCTGTGCGGGGGGGGGGTTGTTTTTCCCCGAACCAATCACTAGTGACTGACATATCTGAACCGATCACTAGTGACTGACATATCTGAACCAATCACTACCGATCACTAGTGACTGACATATCTGAACCGATCACTAGTGACTGACGTATCTGAACCGATCACTAGTGACTGACGTATCTGAACTGATCACTAGTGACTGACGTATCTGAACCGATCACTACCGATCACTACTGACTGACATATCTGAACCAATCACTACTGATCACTAGTGACTGACGTATCTGAACCGATCACTACCGATCACTAGTGACTGACGTATCTGAACCGATCACTACCGATCACTAGTGACTGACGTATTTGAACCGATCACTACCGATCACTAGTGACTGACATATCTGAACCGATCACTACTGACTGACATATCTGAACCAATCACTACCGATCACTAGTGACTGACGTATCTGAACCGATCACTAGTGACTGTTTTATCCGGCCACTCTGATGTTATTTTCTGTGACACTGATGCTGGGAGTATTTACCAACTTTACCAAGAATGTCGGTCGTTTTTGACAAAAATATCGTCTTTGCAGAGACAATATGTTGGTTAAGGTGGTGATTTCAACAAAATGAAATGAAAAACCGGTTCAAACTTGAGTCCCGCCCACGAAGGCTCTGATTGGCTCCATTGTTTCTCCGAGCGAGAACAAGTGGTTGAATAGAGCAACACCAGACTCTGAATCGCTCGAACAAAATCTGAAAAGTGGGCGGGACGCGATTCAGGAGTCTGGAACCAGGATACAGCATTAGCAGTGAGAGTCTTAGTGAATAAAGTGTTTTGCTTTGTCTGAATTGAGTTTTAAAAGTTTAATATTGACGATAGATACTGTGTCTGGGCTGGACGTGAGTAAAATAAATCTCACAAATTAATAAATAAATGTGTACAAACGGAGAGAAAGGAGTTTGATCCGTGGCCTTGACTCTTCCCCGTCTGAGCAGAGGTGAGCGAGGACACAGCTGTGCCGGGAGGATCCGGTCGCAGGTTTTTACCTGACAGGGTCAACAACTCACCGGCAGCCGAACCGCCTGTCACACAAGGTCAGCGCTGAGAGGACATTCAACACCTCAAGTGTTTGGACTGCTGTTGCTGTGCTTGCCTACCGAGTCCTCAGGCATCTACATGTGTGTGTATGTGAGGATGCACACACACACACACACACACATTCTATGCATACATGCAGGCATACATTCACACACAAACACTCGCTCACACACATGCTGACATACGAAGAGATAAATACACGGATACACACAAAGGCAACACATGCATTGACACAGACACACATAGTTACAGATACACACACACACACACACCTACACACACACACACACCGGGAAAAGTTTGAAAAGACAAACATACTGCTCCTTCCCTCTCTCTCTTCTTAAGCTTAGTTTAATTATTTATTTGCACATATAAAATGATAAAGAATTTTACATCATAAAAAATTTACAGTTTGTGCAAGTGAGGCAAACCCAAGAGGTTTATAAAAGCTTCTCATCCCAAAAGAAAAAAAGAGAAAAAAAATAAAAATAAAAAATCAAGGGCTTGAGTGAAAATTCCTCCCTCCTCCTCTCTTCTACCTTTTCCATTCTCCACACACCTCTGGAATGTCAACAAGCCTTGAAGTCCGTCTCACTCATCAATTACCTCGTAAAGACGCGTGATGTTTGCGACACGCTGATGACAGGCAGGTTCTGGACGAGGAGAATGTGACGGGACGTTCAGAGACCTGCTGCTGCCGGTTTGGCTGAGAAAAAATACCTCCAACAGCACAACAGATACAGATATGATATCATTTATTGTCCTGAGCAAGACTCTTTTTTTAGTTTTAGCAACAATTCAAGATTTTAATTTTAGTTAATGTCCACTTTTCTGTATGTGGAATCACTGGGAAATTGTAAGGTATACCAGACCTGCATAAAAAAGTATATGAAAATAATAATTAGCGTTTGTTTTAATTTGCTTGGAGTGCCAGATGGGAGGGGTTTACTACAACGTGAGTATTTGAAAGTCAATTAGTACATTTACTATAAAACAGTCAAATTCCAGGGTATTAACCTATGGAAAGGTATTCTGAGTACACAGTAACACTTTGTTAAGACTTAATGAAAATCTCCCTAACATTTTGTTGTTATACATACATCATATATTAGAGGAATTGTCATTAAGAAATAATACGGTGGTATTGTGTACTTATAATACTGTACCTTTCCATATAATTCCCTGGTTTATTCACTGCATTAATGCCACTGCTAAGTATTACCTACTGTTCTGTGATTGACAGCTTACCAGACACTGATCTGATTTGTCCTGATGAGATAAACCCCACCCATCTGGCACCCCAGACAGGTTAAAACAAACACTAAGAATTATTGCAGATACTGTTCATCCCAGGTTTGATGCGTATGTAATCCTGACACTTTAGTGCATGTGATGCAATGTGTTTTCTGCACGCTGAAACATATAAAAGGTTTTGTTGTAAAATAAAAACTAAAGATAACTCTGATATGTGTCTACTAACTAGCACTGCACATATTTCAGACTGAGCCCTTGGATCAGCCTCTGAAATCGTAGTAAATCCTGGCATATCGTCATAGAGTAAATCTCCAGATTGTAAATCTTTGCTACGTTAAAAAACTCAGTGACCTCAGAGGTTTCCTCATTCAACGCCTGAGGCAGTTTCACCTCCCGTCTCTTAAACACACACACATATATTCAGTGACACAGGAACACACACACACACACACACACACACACACACACACAAACAGACATAGAGTATACATGCTCCCTAAACATCCTACCCAAGTACAAGTGCTGTTGCTGTTAATTTTACTCAAGTAGAAGTAAAATTGTTGGTGTAAAAATCTAGTAGTACAAAGTAGCTAATTTAAAATGTATTTATAGTAAAAGTAAAACTCACTGTAAATGTAAAATTTAGGCTACTGAGTTACTCCATTGAGTTACTTTTGCCATTAACTACCCAACTAGCTAGGTTAGCGAACGAGCTAGAAACAACCAGGCTAATGCAAACCAATAATACTGTAGCAGGATGGATAGCTTTTTGGCTAATGTTAACTAAGCTACTATTGTGGATACATTTAAGCATTTAATGTTACAGTTAGCTAACATTACCTCCACACGTTTGAACAAGTTTGATCCAGATGTAATTTAGACTAGCCGTTTTATGACGCAATGCTAATGCTACAAAATCTGTGCTCTGTAATGGATGCGATTTCAAATGTAGCGAAGTACAATACTTCAGTCAAAACATACTTAAGTACAAGTAATATTACTGAAAAATACTCAAAAAGTACACAAAAAGCTAGTCTAATCAGTTACAGTCATAAGAGTAAATGTAATGTTTCTTCCATCCGACACACACACTCACACACACCTCCAATGTGTGTACTATGACTCAGGAATGTCATAAAGACCCCACACAGACACACACACACACACACATTGTTTCAAACACTCAGAAATGCCAACAATGACCTCTTCACACACCTGAACACACACAGACACATACACACACATACACAAACCACAACCGCACACTCCGCTCCTCTTATCAGTTACCTCACAGATATGTAATTCGAGAAACGCGGCGCTGACAGCTGCTTTTACACGCCGAACGCTGTAGAATTAGTCAAACAGACGGGCTATTCAGCAGCACAAAGTGCCTGTCAGAAGCACTTATTACAGGGCGGACGCGGAGACGCGGCCTCGGACGCTCTGTCACTGATACTCTGGGGGAAACTCGCCGTCGCAAAATCTGCTGTGGAATTTGCGAGGTGGGGGGATGATAGACGCGTCAGGCGCAGGAAGGTAAACTGCTGTCAATCTGGCTCTGAAAGCCGCTGGAGGTGACCGCAACAAAGGAGAGACTAAATCACCTTGTCATTTTTTTGTTCTTTTTTTTTTTTTTTCCCCTTTTCTATTTTTTCTTCCTGGGCTCACCTGGTTGGCTCGGCCGGCAGGTTCACCTCGTCCAAAGACCCGGAGGCCAGCGACAACCTCTGCTTTTTATGACCCTGACTGCAGGTTGACCCCGGGTCGCCCGAGGCAGGGTCACGACGGGCAGGAGAAACACCCTTAAATTAAAGAGTCAAGACAGCTTTTATTTTCAGACTGTTTTTCTTTCTTTTTTCCATTACCACCCCCTCACCCCCCCCCCCCCCCCCCCCCCTCCCAACCCATCCCCCCCTTTTCACATTATTTGTCATCCTCTCGTCACCTCTTGGTATGAACCGACTACTTTCACATTTCTATTTTACATCGTAAAAAAGGAAAAGATTTGCGCCGGAATTCTTAATTTACAAATTACAGACATGGCAGATTCACATATAGGATGAAAATCACCAACAATCTGGGCAATTATTACAAATCACTGCACGTCCCCAGGTAATATTTGTCCCGTGCGAATAGGGATTAAGATGTAAAATGAAAGTACAAGAAGAAGAACTGCAACTTCTTTAAACCAAGGTGCATGAACTGGAAATAACTAGAAAAGGAAAAGAAATGCAGCTGCTCTTGGAGGCCGATGGATGCTCTTCAACAAAACTTTAATTGATGCAGTAAAAAACAAGTTTTGGCAGCATGCCTTCATCGTAACCTGATGAAGGCATGCTGCCGAAATACATTGTTATTTTTTATTTTTTTGAAGAGCATCCATCGGCCTCCAAAAGTAGCTGAATTTTTTTCCTTTTTTTATTTCCAGTTCATGCACCTTGGTTTAAAGACGCAATTGCGACAGTTCTTCTTCTTGTACTTTAATTTTACATCTTAATCCCTATTCCCATGGGACAAATATTACCTGGGGATGTCCAGATGGTGATTTTAATCCCATGTGAATCTGCCATGTCCGGGATTTAAATTACCTACTGTATTTTGGTGAAGACAGAGGCCCACTTATAATACTAATCCTGTGTGAATCAAACTCTCTGCCAGAATTTTTGTCCTTGGCGTGGAATTTATTTTCCTTCTCCTTCCTCTAGACAAGCGGTTTCTGTCCTCGTCCTGTAATGACAAAAGGAGGCAGGTGGAGGTTTGCTTTGTTAAATCAGGAAGTGACAAATTGTAACACAGCTGTATCCGGGGGACCAGTGATGTCAGTTTCATTATCCTGTGTGAATGTTTTTCATGAAACACAGAGGTTGGGGAGTGATTAATTACATGAGGTCCCCATATACTGTAAAGCTAGTCCTGTGCGATTAGGCCATTAGGCATTTACAGATGTACCCCTGTAGAAATATCATGTTTCTTGGCATGCTCTCTGCACTACTGTCGCTCTGTTGCTCCACCTCAGAGACGCTGCTCAGAAGATTTAGCCATTGCACGGTGCAAAGCATGGTCTGGCAAATAGTAGTTTGGAAAATGAGAGTATTAATGTTACAATAAGCCTCTGCCGTTGAGACAGAAAAGGCTGCAGTGGCTGTTACAGCATGAGTGGAGGATAGTTGTGGGACAAATGGGTGTTAATTGCAGCTAATGCTCTTATTCAGAGTGACTTTCAGTGAGTGAGAGAGAGAGTAGAATAAGCTTAAAGTAAGTAGTGTCATTCTCATATAAATAAATGTTCACTTTGCTGCTCTCTGTCACAGATTGATAAAATACAACAGTGATTCAACCTATAACCAGTTAATGAAAGCTCTGTCTGTTGTAAACAGCCGTATCTGGGAGCACTTTCCTGGGAAAAATCTGTGTTTTAGATTAGATTAGATTAGATTATTTAATGACCACACAGCCAGGCTGGTGGAATTTGTTTTCAATACATTAAGCAGGTTCCAACATAGAAACATAAGAACATCAGTACATCATACAATCAATACAATATACAGTACAAGACCCACATCACAGTACAGTAAACATAACATGTATTGCATAACGTTTCATGGCCATAACAGCATAGACAATAATGGAATTTGTACGTTTCCGGTTTGTTTGGAATAAACAGAAGAAGAAGAAGAACTGGGTAGTTAGCATGAGCAGTGATAGCCACCATGGCTGCACAGACAAAGAAAAGAGAAACTCAAACTGCATCAACAGAAAATCCAAGCTCCGCCCACACTGTTTGATTGACAGGTGATCTCTGGGAAGTGCAGTGCAGAAACACCACAGTGATGAGGCTGAGGGACAAAGATGGAGACAAAATTAAAAAATTAAAAAATCACATGGATTACCACTTTAAATACCTAGTTCATCAACCTCACTGAACAAGCAACCAGTAATAATGAGTGCAGCTCGTTATTCCTCTGGGATTTATGGTCAATCAGCATCTTGAAAATGATTATAATTGTAGGAAAAGACACAAAACATAAAACATGAGATATTCATTACTGCCCATCTGCCGTCCTTTACACACCCCACCCTCTCTCTTTCTGTTTTACTGTATTTTCCCAGGACTTTTCTCTCATCAGATCATTCTAGCGTCACAGGAAAAATCCTTTGCTTGTCATGTTGGAGATCTCGGAAATGAAGCTTATTCTGCTGTTGCACTTATTGTAAATCATGTTGTATAGTAAGTCAGCTATATGCCTAGAATGTAAATGCAATAAATCTTGTGTTTACCAAACGCAAAATGTCAAGTTCGCCTCCATTTGTAAGCAAATTATTTCCAGCAGGGACATGATCTGAACAGACAGGGACAAACAATATTCAAAAATGACCGGAAAGTAGAACAGACTCTGATTTGTCCTTTTCCTTGCAATCAGATTTAGCAAAGGATTTATGTGCATCTCTTAAATGTCTGGCCTCATATCTTAAAATAAGCGATGTGTTCGTTCCCTGTTGTTTTTATGTATTTATGCCCTTAGCTGCTCTGTAGGGCACTTTGTGACGAACCTGATTGTTAAAAATACAAATAAATGTGACATGACTTGAAATGTCAAAATAACGAGTCGGGACGTCTCCTTTAATGTTCCTGTGGTCATATATTATGGTTAAACAGCACAACCTGCATCATACATCTCAAGAGGTCAAGATGAAGGATATAAACAAACAGTATTGTCTCCATGTTGTCCTGTTTTACCTAATTATCATTTAAACATACTGTATATCTAAGGACAAATAACAACGACTGCTATTCTGCTCCTAATGTACTCGCTGTAAGCCGCTCTGGATAAAAGCTTCAGCTAAAATGCCTAAAATGTAAATGTAAATGTGATAATTTAGTTGACTAATGACTTACTCTACCACAAAACTATTGCATTGTACCATAACTCAACAAGATTTTGTGGTTCCACATGTTTCTCAGGTATTTTCAAATTATTCAGGTTGCGTCCTATTCGATATCTGGCAGTATGTTGGTCCAACGCACCGCTGGCCTCCACATCTCCTCTTCAGCTGCAAGTCAAGCCGTACGCCACGCTGCCTGAACCCACTTAGCAACTGAATGCAGAATGTATATTTCTCAAGGGATATGTATAGTCTACCGTCTATCATATGAGTACAAAGCCTTGTTGTCCCTGTGTGTAAGCTGAGAGTCGATACTGTGATTCTAATTCTAATGAAACACTTAAACGTCTCATATTATTCAGTTTTCATGATTTCCAGGATAAGAATATTGTTCTTCATGATGTTTTGCATATAGATGTAGTTTTGTTAAAAAGGTATTTACTGAATGAATTTTAAGTCTAAGTCCTCATAATACAGGACTCTGATTGGCTGACAGCAGCAGTTCTTCTAATTCAGATGAGTGTAAATGTTCTGGCTTTGGAGGAGTGGAGGGTTTCCAGTTCAATTCCTGCAAACTGGCCTGATTGGAAAGATTTTACCCACTGATTAGTAAGGGAGCCAATCAGGACCAAGTCCAGTTGTGATGCATTTACTGGAATTAGTCTGAAACTGCTTGTAAAAAAAAACAAACAGTGAATTTTTGAAAATGCAAGAACTTCAAATTTCACTACTTCAACAAAATCAAATTTGAACAATGTCTACATTAAATATCTTTAAGAATATATCTTTATAAATAGAGGAACATTTGAATTCCTATAATATTACCGCTTTAATTACAGGGCTAGTCTTGCTTCTTTAACATGTTTTTGTGCATAACACTTTATAATGGCCTCATTCCTCTGTATTAACTTGCATAACTATGGAAACCTATGGGAAAGTTTCCTAGGTACACAATAATATATTTGTGCTGAAGGAAATGTGACAAAATGATGGAAAAATTGGTTGTATTAGAACAGTATTTACACAGTATCACTGCCTGTTGCTTTTTCCATTGATTATACACAGGTTAACACACTGGAACAAGAGCATTATAAAGTAAAGCATTACCCTCTCCTGCAGCATCACAATAATAAATTAATCAATTAGCGAATTAAAAACCGGTGTTTAGAGATTCTCTACGAAACGCTACGTGACGCAGGGTGATGCTTTTCCACGGAGCCGCGGCTGATCGTTTCAGCATGCTGAGTCGGGCGAGAGCCATTTTAGTTAATTCTAAGAATCAAACAAACTACCCACTCAAGTATAATATGCAGCGCTACAGGAGCCAAGTGAGGCCTGTAAAACGATACACAACCGCCACTCTGTTCTGAACCTTGTCGACTGCAAACACAGCTATTTCAAAGAGTCTCTAATTGCATATAGTGTTGCCCAATTCATGTCAAGTTGCCTCAAAGAACGAGCGCTATAAGAAAGACATCTTTTGTTTTTGTTTTGCAGATTATTCTAGGACATTTGCCTTTGCTGTTTTTAATGAGCACATTTAATAGCTAATTGGGAGATTAGCCTCCTTGCCTGCGGGCTGGAAATTGTGTTCCCCGCTGCGCTGTTTGCTGTTCAAATACAAAGCTCAGACAGTCATGCCTCTCAGCTTTGGTCTGAATTCATTCTTAGCTCTATCAGTCTGCAGGGAAATGAATCTTGATCCAGTGCTGCAGGAATTAACTGGATAATTCAGCATTTTTACAAAGCAAGGCTGCCCTTGTCAGGAGCGCTTCATTGAGGAAAAGTACGTCTCTGCTATCTGGTCGGCCTGGGATCTGATGGCAGCTCCGCATGCCGCCGATGCCCAGACTGTTTAAAAGTCAATTTGATTGGCTGACGGATCCGCAGCATCAACAGATGATGACAGATTTGAATCCTCTGGAAGTACAATGAGCCAAATATCAATTTCAGGGTCGTGACTCTGTGGTAAGCAATAACAAATGTTGTGGCTCTTTGAACCGTATCCATTTAGGACAAAATTGAGAGGAGACCAGAAAGCATTAATTGAAATACAGGTTACTGACTTGTAGACTTGTAATTTATCGATGTCAAGGTGTTGTCATCATATAATGCATGTCATCTCTTACGACCAAGTGCCACAGTGGATATATGCCTTCGACTTTTTGTATAATTCTTGATCATTTTGAGATGCATATAGGTTTTTAACATGCGTTTTAAAAATTCTCTGACAAACTAAATTAAACAAAATCTGACTTCTTCAGCCATGTGAACATGTGAACATGGATCTCTTAAAGTTATTTGGATTCTCCCATTCACTCAAGAAACCTGGGAGCCTTCTGTCTATTAATAGTAATGATTATCTATTAATAATGACAATATTTGCATAGCACTTCTCTCCATAAAATCGCAAGGTGCTGAGAAACAAAACAGACATGAAGAAACAATCATTTCTAAGACAGGGAAACCCATATTTCCTCATTCTAATGAAAAGAAATGAAATTCTAACATTGTCCAGGCAAATTACATAACTCAGAATAGGCTCAGCACTGTAAAACTGAGAATTTTTCATATTTCAGAGAGAAATGTCAGCGTGCGCTCCCTCCACAGGACACAGCGCCGGGCTTGTTCTAAACAAAGACAATACGCTATTCTTCTCACGTCGGCGGCTCCAGCCAAGACATTTCTATCTGCTCACATCCAATATTCCCCCCGCGCTTGAAACACAGAGCCACTCTCGCCACTCTCGCCACATCTCCTATCAAAGCTTCCTGCGGTGTGGACCTGGCCCGAGTCTGGTGGCTTATGGGATTTACGGTCCCTCATCACAGCTGGGCTCTCCCTCCCGAGCTCCACTTAACCTCCGTGGCCCGAACGTCAGGGAGTCTCATCGAGGCAGCGTCCACACCGGAGAGACTTGGGGGGGGGGTGGGGGGGGGATAGGAGAGGGTGTGGGTGGGGGGTAGGAGGGGGGTGGTGGGTGAGGGGGGGGGTCTGCCAGGCTGTATGAGCACCAAACTGATCTAACTGAGGCTGTCTGCCAGGCTGCAAAATGTAAGAAATGAAGGCAGAGGATGCTTGTTTTTACCTTGATGTCTGTTGTATTTTGATAAGATAAGATAAGATAAGATAAGATAAGATAAGATAAGATAAGATAAGATTGCACTTTATTGATCCCCTGGGGGAAATTCAGGTGTCACAGCAGCAATTGGTGGAACAGTGCCAAGGAAGTCAAGTACAGGAAAGGTAATAAAAAAAAAAGAGAGAGGTAATAAAATAAAATAAAGGTAATGCACATAAATATAGAACTATAAGAGACAGTGCAAATGAATGCAAATAATAAATGCAGATTTGGATAAGTGAAGATACAGAATTGGGGTTTCAGACAGATTTCAAGGTCCCAAGAGTCTTGAAACTCAACATCTAAATACAGGTACTGCATGGCTCAGTGAGTAGAACATATGGCACTAACACTGCCAGGGTTCGCAGCTAACATTGTGACGTTGAATAGATGCTGATACAACGGCCTGCACCGACGTTGAACATCTAAAAATGAAAGTAGAGATGAGGTTGGTCGTCGATGCTACCTGCATCGTTTTGTGAAATCGGGATCTAAATATCTTTCCATCAGAACAGTTTCCAGAGCTGTTTTAATGTGAATTCTTAACCGTGCCACAACATCACACTGGGGTTGACGCTGAACTTGGCCGCCTCCTGCATGCCGTCGTCTGTCAACCCGCCTGCTGGGTTTGATTCCCTCTTGGGACCGCAGCATGCTAAAGATGTGACTCCTTATGGTAATCGCGCTATTCTCACTGTAAGCCGCTCTGGAAAAGAGTGTCAGCTAAATGCCTAAAATGGAAATGAAAGAAAAAAAAAAAAACCACCAAAATTGCAGTTACATGTTTTTTCCACAACAGCAGCAAAAGCACCAGACTGCTATCTTACAGGGAGAGACATGCCGGCCTAATGGCGACAGTAGGGACTCATTTTTCAGCCACCAGAGACCCCAGTTGCTCCCACAAATGAGGCTGCTCAGCGGGCCGGGAGGCGCGCGGGGGAGCACAATGCCAGCTGATTGGTTGCATTTACTGACTCAGTACTTTGGGCTGCATATGGAGAGCCTGTGCAAAGTGGCTTTGAAGATAAAATGAAAATTAGTTGTCCACTTAGCCAGCTGTACAATTTGACTAAATCGCAAATCAAGTGCAGGTATTGTGATTTTGACAGTTATTGTAGGATCCACACACACAGGACAGGGAATCCTGCTCTGCCTGGCGCTCATTTCTTGACTTGCACTTCTCTATCATACGTGAACATGCGAGGCGGACAGGATTATTTTTGACATCAGTTGTCAGGGAGCTGCGGCTTCGACCCTTACACTTATCATGCTGAAATTTAGAAATTTTATTCCACTGTTGCACTCATTTGAAGAGTATGACCTAAATGCTAAAATGAAAATCTTCTATCTAAAATCTTACAGTTTGTCTCCACACAGCGTCAAATCAGCACCACCCATCCATTGTAAGTATTTCTATGAAACGCTATACGATATGCACAAAATGCGAGTGAATTTATGCAATGCTCTCAGATGCAGATGATCCCTGTTACACCAACACATGGCTGACAAGTTTGCCAAACTTTCCCCGTACTGTAGCCGGCTCAAATACTTTATATTCCTTGCACTGCGTGTGTATGTGGGCGTGGAACAGCTGTGATGAGATGAGTCCGGGCCCCAAGTGACAGAGCCTGCAGAATGTGAGCACAGTATTCACCCACGCCCCCTCATGCCTCTCCGGTCCCTGTACACTGGAAAAAATGTCCATCATAACAAGTCATTTAATCTGGTATTGAGTCTTCAACTCTTATGGGAGTCTTGAAGCTGCAGAAGGCGAGGTTTTTATGTAACAATCTGCCCGTCTTAACAGCGTAAATCACATTTTGTCTGCAGAAGAGAAGAGCGGCCCATCCCCACTAATTAAAACAACGCTAATTCGCCCCATTTGACCCAAATAAAATTCTCAAACTGATCTCACATAAAATACGCGAAGTGAACACGACTTGTTAGCATCAAATTACGTGCTGGCAGCAGGTAAAGTGTTAAAATTCTGCGTTCCCAGCACGAAACGGTTCCATGAAGGAGACACGACTATAAACAGGAAGTAGAGTCACATTGAAGTAGCGCTTTGGAAAGTCAGGGTGTTGTGGTCGGGTGGTGGACGGGAGGATGAGTTTCCAATGTTTCTACTGTGTCAACTTTTAGTTTTTAGCGAAGGTTTTTCTTATTTAACCATGAGCAAAGCCTTTCCCTAACCTTAACCAAGTTGTTTTAGTTGCCTAACCACAACCGTAACCCAAACCTTAACCTAAACTTCAACTTAACCTTTAGCTGAAAATGTCGTGTCCAATTCGTGTTATTGTCACAGAATCAAATTTGTGGTGGAGGAACGTAATTTTCACGTAATTCGTTTTCCACAGCGCGTAAATCTGCATTTCAGAGTTTGTTCTCATTTCACAACTTTGTATGAGATCATGTTGGATATTCTGGAGTCGGTACGGAAACCGGTGGGGAATCTTCTCCATCTGCCGAACATTAACTCTAGAACATTACATCTTTTCCTGTCTCGTCTCTTTGGTTTCCTTTGGTATAAAGCATCACAGACCGGCCCGGGTTGGTAAACATGAGCATGTTGTGTGCAGTTTACTGACATCACGTTACATCACTTTTGGTTCAGATTTTTTCAAACAGTTACCTCTTGCTGCCAATCGGAGTGGCCAAAGTGCAAAGTTGCCTTTAAAACAGCTTTAAAACAAGTGAAAGAAAATCAACCAATCGGGTGAGAGCGTTCCACTTGTTTCCAATGCAAATCAACTCGCTTCATGAATGCCGACATGAAGCGATGACACTAGTAGACTGATCCGTCTTATTTCAAGACGTTGTCACCTGATTCAGGAAAATTCTCGCGAAACGGCATTCAAGACAAGTGAAATTATCTCACCTCATTGGCAGAATTGTTCCACTTGTTTTGATAAAAATAAGATAATTAGACGCAAACTAATCAGACTATCGTATGAGTATGAGGTCCTGTTGTCCCTGTAAATATATAATGCAAATAAAGCGATTGTAATAAGACTTCATCACGTCTCATGTTGTTTCCCAAGCATGTTCTTCTGTCTAACACTTTACAATAAGATTACCTCACCTGTTAAGATGACAATTTTTTGCAGTGTGATCACCCATGACCCCCCATGCCGCTTTACTGTAAGTAAGCAGTGGAACAATCGACCCAGACCCCTCCCCAACCCCCCCCCGAGAGGAAATAGGACATTCCTCCTGCTGGTTCGGGCCACAGAGGAAATGGAACAATATACTTCAGAAATAACAGGGGGAGGTCATCACAGCGATGGCTTTTATTGGTCCTGGCAATGTTGAAGTAGTGAGAATGGAGGACGGGCCGCGGAAATACCTTTTTGTGGCCGTGCTGTACAGAGTAATCACAATCACCGCTATCTGCTGCGGTGGGACCAAGTCGACTTTGTCCCATCCTTGAAAATCCTTGTCTTCCACCTCACCGAAAATCTCATTCATTTCATCTTATTAACAGTCCAAAATGACATAAGGAATTTGTTTTTAAAAATGCATTCTCATTACACTAAAGTTATAATTTCAGACCCACTTCATAGTGAAAAGCCTGACTTTATATCAAAAATTGCAACCATCTGGTGCAGTAAACTCTTAATATGAAAATATCTCTTCTGCAAAACCACAATTCTTATTTGTTTCATCTTATCAGCAGCACAGCCTGGCATACTGAACTTATTAAAAATACATTCCCATACAGCTGATATAATCATAATTTCAGATCAGACCTTCAACTTCACAGTCTAAAGAATAACTCCATATCACAATCACAACCCTCTGGTACAGGAGTAAAGTAAATTAGCTCTGTCCTCTCTGAAAATCTGCACAACCCAAATATGTATTTTATCTGATTAACAATGCAAACTGGTATAATGAACTTACACTAATACACTCCCATAAAACTAATATGCTCATAATTTCAGCTTCGTATGGCGGATATGTGGCGCATTATTCTTATATTTTCTGCATTAAAGGTTAATCTGTTTTGATCGAGGCACTGCTGACTTCCAACTGTGGGAATTTGGCACGGAGTGTGTTGACTGCAGAAACCACAAGTGTAAAGTACTGGCATGAAGCCGACCTGGAATTAAATTTTACAACCCACAAACAAGGTGTTTAACTGTTTGAGGTCCATTTTGCCCAAGGAAAAAAAACAAAAAACTCGCATTCCTTACTTTGACTCTTTAACTATTGAATATTAGTCACAGACAGAAACAGCATGCACTGCATAGTAGCAACCACAATGTTTAACGCTGATGGAATTCAATGCCTTTTGCCAATAAGGCCACAGTGTATGAAGTTTCTCCTCGAATTATATTCACTTTTTTTGCAGTAATAGCTGGAAGTATACCAATTAGACCTTCTTCCTATATCAATCCAAATATGTAACACATGTTTTCATGGGAAATGTCTGCGTTACCATCTCTATTCAGTAAAAAACAGTAAACATTTCAAGTAAATGCGTGGTTGCAAAGGCCTGCGGTTGTGGGTTTGAATCCAAATCACCACCTTTGTTGCATATCATCCTCTCCTAACCTTTTCTCTCTCTCTACTGTGTACTTCTCTCTCTCTCTCTCTCTCTCTCTCCACTGTATGCTAATCTAATAAAGCAGAAATAACACTAGAATAATGTACTAAAAAAGAGAGGTGCTGTAGTTTTAAGACCTACTGTATTGTAACAGCTGTACTACGACTGCTGAAGACGCCGCAGCCTCTCACATCAAGATTCTCAGCGGGTATCCTCCTTCAAAAAAGCCACATTTTAACAAACTACATAAACAAATTGTGATTGACCACTGCAGGGGCGTCGGTCCTGACTAGCCAATCAAAACGCCGTATGAAGTCAAAACCACCCAGTTGAATTCTTTCACACTCGGGCCGCGACATCTGAACAGGTAGTTAAACAGCAGGTCTGCAGCTCTGTCCCCTCTCTGCTGTATTGGCATGGTAAAAAGACCATGTAATTGTATTTTTATTTTTTTATTTTTTTTTAACACTGAGCTCCCGGTGCACTACAGCTGGGTGCTTTCCATCCCGGCCCGGGCGCAGCAGCCCGCAGTCTTTTATATCAATATTGCTGCAAAGCCACAGAAAATTGCTGAAAATGAAAAATGAAATAGGTGGAGCCGGTACGTGTGTGGGGAGCGTTTAGAGTGCGGGGGCGAGCGGCGGCGTCACGGGAACAGAGGAGGTGAAGAGAATCGAGCCTTCGGGAAGCGGCAGGCCGAGCCACTTCCTCCCTCTCTCCCTCTCTCTCTCTCTCTCTCTCTCTTCACTCTCCAACAAATTCTCCTTTTTTCCCAACACAGGATGCCTCGACGCTTCGCGGAGAAAAAGCTTTTACGTCTTCTTACAAGCTCTACTTTGTCTCTCTCTCGCCCCGGTCCATTAGACACGGCTATTCACAGACAGAGAAATATTTGTTACATCCCAGCAAATATTTTGACACTGACTATGTGTTGATTCGACGGCCTGCACCAACACTGAAAACCAGTGTAAATATACAGCGGCGAAATGAAAGCCGAGCCGACGTCGGTAATCGTCCGTAGCTGCTACCTGCATTGGTTTGTGAAATCTGACCGAAATATCTTTCTGATATCAGTTCAAAACAGTTTCCAAAACAGTTTTAATCCAAATTTTTTTACCCTGCCATAATATAATATTGTGAAAATGTTGCGTTTGTTTGTGTTGACGCTGATTTTTTCAGTTAGGAGCTTCATAATATTAGCTTCCTCCTCTCTTAACTCTCGCCTTTTTCACTTGGCTTCACTCGAATGTTACTTCGCTGGAAAAACTGTTGTTCTTTAGCCCCGCCCACTGAGGTTTAACTCAACCAATGGGATTATTTCTGCCTCTGAGAAATGGATACGAAAAGTGTAAATGCTTATGTTTGTGTTGTTATGTACCGTCGTTCTAAAAACTTTGGATGGATGTTTCTTCTTGTGTATCAACGTCACAAGTGCTGCATACAAGAAGCGAAACAGAAGTGCAATGACTTAAAAATCTACATTCTCATTTTTTGAGATTTTCCTCCAGTTTCAGTGTTACAGCGGGTTGATTAGGGGGAAGAGGAGTCCGCTTGGCAGCTCATGAGAAGAGCTGGGCTGAAGATGAATCTCTTGGCTCTGTGACAAACCTGACAATCACCCAGGACTCTTAACCCCCTGCTGAAGTACTGTCCAATTACCTGCTCATATCCAAGGTACCTATGTGTGTGTGTGTGTGTGTGTGTGTGTGTGTGCATGTACTGTATGTCTGCAAGTAACTAAGTAAGGGCGTGAGTGATGGATCAAACTACTGCTGGAATGACATACATGCAGGCAAGTATGTGTGTACAGTACGCATGTGTGTGTGGGGGTGTGTGTGTGTGTACAGTATGTGCACAATTGTATGTGTCTGTGCATGCCTGTCTGTGTCTGTATATGTAGGCACATCTGTGATGGATCAAGCTATCCCTAGAATGACATTCATGTGGGCGAGTATGCCTGTGTGTGTGTCTGTGTGTGTGTGTCTGTGTGTGTGTGTGTGTGTGTGTGTGTGTGTGTGTGTGTTTGTGTGTGATGGATCAACCTATCTCCAGAGAGGCAGGATGACGGAAAGGAGCCGGGGACGGTGAAAATGGGAGAATGTTCCGGTGTTGTGACCAGGATTCAGACGTGTTTTGGCTCCTAAAAGAGGAAGGCTGTTCAGAAAAAATACTTTAAACATAGTAAAAGTAGTTTGTTTCTCTTTAGATCATAGATAGATAGATAGATAGATAGATAGATGGATAGATGGATATATAGATAGATTGATAGATAGATAGATAGATAGATGGATAGATGGATAGACATGGCATCATGTCAGGCTAAGAATACAAAACCAATGTTTAGATTTGGTTCACTGCTGTTGTAGAAATACATGTTTTGGATTGGATTATACAAATTATGTGCATGTACACAACTGCTCTTTTTAAAGCTGCTAAGAAAGATCTTTATGTAAAAATACAACCATCTTAGCAGCCAAAATCACAAAGCGCGGCTGCAGCAGAGAAAAGTGTCCCATCTCCTGAAACCCTGTAGATTCGTTTTGTTTTCCCAAATGAAATTCAGGTGTTGGATATGGTCAGTGGTGGGAAATCTTCTCTGTGGGGCGAAAGTTTGGTCAGACTGTAAACAATGGAGTTTGGTGATAGAAACACGTCAGTCGGGGTCGTCGTATCGTTTTCACAGACAGACTCTGGCTTTTTTGGAGATATTTTGACAAACCTGTTTGGGCTGATTGGCCAATCAGAATGCCAACCGCTCGCTGTTTCAACCGACAGCTGACTCTGGAGCCAATATTCCCTGTGGGTCCAAGAACTACAGGTATGCAAGAGACAAATTAGCCTATATATAGGTAAAAAATTGCTGAACTTATCCTTTAAAACACTTTGGATCAGCAATATGTACAAAAATTTACTACATTCTCGAGCACAGTTTTTGTGAGCCAACTGAGTAATTCTCCAACTTGAGCGCCATTTATTCAAAGTTATAACACATTTCCTAGAGTAAAACTCTCTGTTTTTACTCTTTCCACCTCTGCTATTCCCCCCCCTTAAACCAAGCTGCCTTGTAGGGACAGCAGGCTCTGACACAGAGCAGATGCTGCAGAAAGAAAAAGCACAGAGATGGATGAACATATGCAGGTTTCCATCCTGCTCTCCCCGGGGCGAATAAACGAGAGGCATCCCATCCGGAGATTTTTCGCGGGCAGTAAAACACTCTTAAACGCAAAGAAGCCCCACCAGGCCACAGCTGCTGTCATTACAACACATGAGCTAATTGATTGGAGGGCGCACCCACCGGTCGGGGTTGGGTGGGTGGGTGGGTGGGGGGGTGTTGAGAGATTAGGAATAAGGGAGGGAAGGAAGGGGGAGGAGGGATGGATAGGGATAAATTATATGGGAGAGGGGTAGAAGAAGAGGTGAAGGGAGAGAGGAGGGGGAGAGAGATGAAGAAGAGGGAAGAGATGGTGTGTGTGTGTGTGTGTGTGTGTGTGCCGTGCAGGGGAGTGAGAAGTGAGGACGTTACTCATCAGCCATTACTCAAGACGAGGAGTGATCATATACAGCGCGCATTAGTCTTTACAATGTGACGGGGCGTAGGTGTGCGGGCGACGTATTCGTCATGTATTGTGAATGGACGTCCGTTTGGAATGATGCACGTCATTAGATGTAGCCGAATGTCAATTGCAGAACAGGCATTACGCCCAAACTACTTAAAATAACTGGGAATCGGTGTGGGGTGGGGTGGGGGGTGCAGGGGGTGAGGGGGAGGGGCATAAATCACGTCTAAACAAACATTCGGCAGACCGCTATAGAGCTGTAAATACATTATACCAAAGAATACAAATGACTGTTATTTATGTTGATTTGACGTGTGCAAATTAAAGTGGCAATCTGCAAGAGCCTTTTTTTTTTTTTGGTCTCCATCTTTGTTGCTCAGCCTCATCGCTGTGGTGTTTCTGCACTGCACTTCCCAGAGATCACCTGTCAATCAAACAGTGTGGGGGCGGAGCTTTGATGCAGCTTGAGTTTCTATAGGTGGCGCTCTTTTCTCTGTTCAGCCATGGTGGCTATCGCTGCTCACGCTAACTACCCAGTTCTTCTTCTTCTGTTTATTCCAAACAAACCGGAAACGTAAAACGCAGCACTTGTGCGTCAGAGAACGGGCAACGGAAAAGTTTCATGCACTGGATATACGCTGAATCACAATTATGTTGATTCAATTGGCAATAGAGCAATAGACATTTATTTATATGGAAATGTTGCGTGTTCGGTTTGGCTTTTCTGCACTGACAGATTGATGAACAAATGGCAAACAGACACCTTATTATTCTTTGTTATCATAAGCATGGAGGTTCCACTTCATTCCAAAGTTTGTTTTTGCCTGGCTCGCTAACATACCTGCTGGTATTCTAAAAAAAAAAAAAAAAAAAAGATGACAGCCTTGCATCTTTGGCCAGCTGTGTAATTATGGTGGAGTAAATCACAGCCGTGCTGCTGGTATGCACAGGGAAATGTCAGCAATGCAGATGTCATAAAAGTCAGCGCGGTTTGTTTACCGAGGATGTGAACAGGCTGCACGTGCACGTCTGCATGTGTGTGTGTGTGTGTGTGTGTGTGTGCATGTGCGTGTGTGTAGTGGGGTGTGTTGTATGGGTTTGTTTTTGTGTGTAGTCAAAGCATAAAGGCAAAGGATTTTACCATGACTGTGTGTATCTCTGGAAATATGTGTGTGTGCAAGCATGTAAAAATCTGCATGTCGTTGTGCGTGCATGCATTCCGGTGTGTGTGTGTGTGTGCATGGATGTTGGTGTGTTTGCATGTGTGTGTGTGTGTCTTCATGGGTGAATGTCTCCTCAAAAATGAAGTGTAGTACGGTGCATACCTCCCTCTGCACAGCCCTGCTCTTCTGCAAGTATCTGCCTGTTTTGTTTTCCCTGTTTCTCAATGGGGCCGGCCACTGACTCAACGCAGCCTTTACACCACACTGTGCACAGTCTGAAACAAAACACACACCTGTAACACCAACTAACCGCCCACAGGCCCCTTTGAACTCGTTGAGCAATCGAATGTTACAGCTTAGCGTGGGTGGCGCCGCGGCAAACTTGGCTATTCACCCAGACGAAAACATGTCTGGTTTTTAAACCCGATGGAAAGCGAGCCGCCCTTGTGAGAAAGCCGGTCGGAGCGTAGCTGGTTAACGGGTAACGCTCAACACACGGACACACAGTGCATCATTGTGCTCACGGCTTTGATCCTCTGACAGGAGGTTAACACCGGGCCAGTCACAGGCGCAGCCCATTGGACGCTGAGATTTGAAAATTAAATTATTCCAATGTACTCATTCTTCTTCTGTGACTTTTATATCGTTGCACAGTTTTACTGGAGCTTTCAGGAGTTCAGTGACAAGGAGTGGAGCGCAATATGACATTATTTATGTTCATAGATAGACGTATGTTACAAATTATACTCTTAGAAAATAACCCTTTATCTTGAATGGTTGCAGATCTGAACAAACTATAAATGTATAAGTATCTACTTTAAGAGCATGTGGTTCGTCAAATTGAAAGGAGGAGACGATATTACTTCAATAAGACATCATGGACCTTCTGCACTTTAAAGTCTTACTGATGTGTGTAATTCACTGGTCTAAAATGAGGCCTTATGATGAAGTTTTACCAGTGTTATTGTTTATTTCATTAAATATTCTCACCAGCCTCCCATCACAGCTTTGAATTCTTCAAATTTCTCTACAGGACCAAATATGTTTTCTAAATGCTGTTTCTTTTCACAGCAGAAAAATTTATCTCATTTAAAACATAGTGACTTTTCTTGTATCCTGTTACAAATTATGTAAAATTGTTTCTGACACTTGGAAAATACAAGTTACAAAATGCAAAATGCCCAAAAACTAAATACAGCAAAGCAATTAGAAACATATTTCAAATCGATGTAGATACGCTGCCCATCTCTGCCCAACCTAACAGCTAAACCAGCTTGCAGCCACAGCTCTTCCTCTCCTCCTCTTCCTCCTCCTCACGCTCTGCTCCAACCCTTAAGTGGTTAACAGCCATCTCGCTGACTCTTAAATGGCCCCAGATTGCCATTACTAAGGTTTTCTCCAGCCCTCCCTTACCCTTTCAATGACAGCTGCTTCCGCCATTAATTCTCAATCAATAATGCAAAAACACTCAGAGCGAAGTCCATCCTGCCACAGCTTTATTTTCTAATGCTCTCCGAAAGCTAATGAGTCAGGCTAATTGGTCCGTCATCATCACCACTCAGGAGTTTACCAGAGGAAGTGGCTCTTTCCTTTTTAGTTTTAAAGAGCATTAGCTAAACAATCGGTTTCCAGTGACTGACCAGTGGCTCACAGAAAAAAAAGTTGTGAAGGTTCCTACGCATTTTCCATTTTAAAGTTTTTTTTCCCCAAAACCAATTTTTTGTGAATATTTTAGACAGTGTTCAGTATGGTGTTTGCTGGCCTTGGCTGGGCAATATGACATGAAATATGATATGAAATGAAAATGATTCTTCACAACAACAAATATCAAAATAAAAAGCATTGACTCACATATGTAACAGGACTGAACAGCATTCCCCCCCCCCCCCCAACACTTTTCAAGACTTGTAGCTCAGTTGCCAAACTTTTCAAGATCTGCAATTGTCCAAAATTGATTTTCTAGAAGTAGAAACCCTGAATCAAGGGAGTTTGTTTTGAAAGACCGCTAGCTGCTGCGTCCATTTAGTGATACGGATGCACTTAGCTAATGTTTTTGTCACTCAGACTTGCAGGCTGGAGTCTCAGGGTCATTTGATAATGGGGAGAGAAACCATGTGAAAACCGTAGTTTTTTCTCATAAAAGCAAAGCAGGCGGGATGTTCGATGAGATGCCTTCGCAAGGGAAATAATCTATAAGCGCTGTGGATGTGACGAATGCAGGTGTAGTTGTTGTGCTTGTATGATCTATTATCGCATTTACTCAACAATACCACTCAATACCGGTGACTGCGAGGCGGCTTCCTAATGGTAATACACATCATTTAGCAAAACACACTATGGGACATTTTGTTTGTTTATGTTCCAAGTAATGCGTACGGGAGTCCAGGAGTTACGGGAAATCAACAGGGATATTTGTTGCCATCATCAAAGGCCGGACGAAATCGCTGTTTGAAAATGTAATCATTGTAACATTCATAAATTTCCACTATGAACTCACTCTGCCCCCCCTCCTCCTCCTCCTCCTCCTCCTGCCAATATGAGGGGGCTTCCCAAATCCAATATTATCTTGTAAAAACATGTAGGCTGATGGATTGGCCATAAATCATCCCCTATGCAATATTGCAGCATGATCAGGGCCATGTAATCACCTCCATCATTTCAAACAAATAGTCCCTCGTTTAATCAATACAGGTTCAGGCGCGGGCGAGAGAAATGCATTTCTCCATGGATTTTGTAATCAGCAGCACCCTCTCGGTTAGACGCCGACAGCCCTGTATTTCTCGGTGAAGACTTAGCGCCCGGTGGCTCGGAGTATGAGGTGACTAAACGGCTGCGGTGTTGAATGTGTTGTGCATAAAGGGCCAAACGACAGTCCTGGACACTTATGTGACCTGGGGTTTGAGGACAGCAGGAGCCTGAGGCAGCGGCCAGAAAGAAGGGGAGGAGATGTATGTGGTATGTGTAAGTATGTGGATCTGTCGTTCTCCGTTATTCTCAATGCAAAATGGAGGTGTGGCGTTTTTAAAAAAAGCCACGCCTTAACTTTGGGTGTAAGAAAAAAATGCAGACAAGGCTCCGTTCTCTCTGTCATCTGTCAACTAATCAGCCCCATAGAGAATACTTTGCCTCCATCTGTTCTTGACTAACAAAATATCTGTCTGGCCGCCCCCTGAAGGATAGAAAAGCCGACTCATGATTGCAAAGTCACTGGTCGGGATTCAACACAGTGTCACAAAACTTGGTGAACTTTGTGAAATGAGCACAAACTGAAGCGTAAATCACGTGTTTTGGACACAAATATTGCGAAGATTTTACATTTCTCCACCGCAAAAGGATTATGTGACAGCAGCGTGAATTGGACACGCCATTTTCATGTGTTCGTCATGTGAAAAGCTTAGATAACCGTAATGGTTGGTAACAGAGGTGTGACCGAGTCGACTTTGCTCGAGTCCCAAGTCAGTCTCAAGTCTTGAGGCACAAGTCTCAAGTCATGTCCCAAGTCTAAATGTAGATTACCAAGTCAAGCCCAAGTCAAGTCCATGTCATTAATGTCAAGTCTCAAGTCTAAATGTAGAACAGCAAGTCAAGTCAGAACAAATCAAGAGTCCAGTATCAATTTAATATCTTAAAGAAAACTAAATATCTAGGACTTTTCAATGCAATATGGTTTTAATAGGATAAAAACTTGGTAAGAGCATCATGAGTTTGATTTCTATAATCAGTTTCAACTTCAATAAATTCAATCATTCCATACAAATTCAGAAAACAGAATTTAAATTCAGTCGTCTGCTGGAACAAATCTCATCACTTTCAATCTGAGTCATTTACACAAACACAAGATCTCAAGTCAAGACTTTAGAAACCTTTTCAAGTCATCAGAGTACAAGTCAGAGTCAAGTCCCAAGTCACCAGAACCCAAGTCAAGCCAAGTCTCAAGTCTTCTCTTCATGCATCAAGTCAAATCTCAAGCAATTGAAACTGTGACTTGAGTCCAAGTCATATGACTCGAGTCCCCACCTCTGGTTGGTAATGGTTCACTGAAAATGAACACTCCACTTACAGTAGAAAACTTCTTTGCATGAGTTGGGAATGGAACCCAGGTCACTGCAGTCGACTCTCCAGCCTCCACACCTTTCCTTTCCATCGCACTCTTTCAATGTCAAACGACTGTCTGTCTCTAGTCGTGTCTCCTCCATATCTGTATTTCTCTCACTTATACACAGAGCACGTTATTTCTGTTTTAACACATCATGATTGTTTCACAAAATTTTGTGAAACCAGGCTGTTGGATTTTCAGAATAAGTGAAGAAAGTCTGGCCTGGGAGGGTGACTGCACTGCAAAAAATCTCCGTCTTAACAAGCCATTCAGTCTATTATTGAGTCCTAAAATTGTAATTTTCTTAAAATAAGTGAAAAAATCCAATGCAAATCAACTTTTTTCAAGAATTTTGTACGATCAAGTGTCTTTTTCTTGATAGTAGTGCAGTGATCTGCCTTATTCTGACTTACATCGACACTAATTTCTAGAAAAATCCTGAAACAAGTGAAGTTGCATTGGAAACAAGTGGAGTTATCTCTCCTCACTGGCAGAATTCTTTGCTTGGTTTAAGAAAAATAAGATTTGAAGGCTGAATATGAGACTAAATGATTCATTACGATGGGCGTTTTTGTGTAGTGTGAGTAGTGAATGAGTTCACCACACCCTCAACAACCACTGTACCTTTGAGCAAGGCACTGATCCCCCAGCTGCTCACAGGAGAAGACTGGGAGTTGTACTGGGCTCAGCTCTCAGGCCAGAATGTGTTCGACTGTCTGAACTGAGAAGCAGGGCGTTGCTGAAAAAAACACATGCAAGCTCACCAAAACTTCCCTGAATAAATAAAGGTTAAAATCAGGATGAAAGGTTTTAAAATAAGGATGTGTTGGTTATGCACAAAGTGTACGAGTCCTTGATCTACATGACACAAACATATTGCACTCGGCAAACATTCCCTGGATAATAAAGATTAAAAAAGATCAAGGCAAAGCAGCGCTCCCAAATAATTCATACTGTATCACAGGAATTCTTATAATAGGAATTCAGCGAGGGCAAGATGAGACTGTCATGTCGATTGAAGATTGGCAGCAATGCATTGATACGTACATAAGGTGAAAACAATGTAAATGTAATGCCGTTACCTTCGTGCTTCAGGAAATAAAGGCGTTCCCTCCGGAGAGACCGGGAGCTCCTGTTCCCTTTAGTGTTTGCCTTATCTAGCCGAAAACACACTGAACGTATAACAATGTATTTATTTCACCATGCAGAAGACTGCGCTGTAAAGATATTCTCCAGTGAATTGGTGTCAGAGAAGATTCCAGATCGAATAAATAGGGAAAACTGGCTTGTTTTCAGAATGATTCTCCCAGTTCCTTCCTATAAGTTCTGCTGGGAATTGTCAAATTGTTATTAAACACTGGGGGGGGGGGAGTCTGGTAACACTTTAGATTAGAGAACACATATTAACTATTAATAAGTTGCTTATTAACATGCATATTAGTAGTGTTTTGGTTCATTATTAGTCATTACAAACCACTTATTAGCACCTTATTCTGCATTGTATGCAGAATCGTATTCTACAAGTATAGCCCATTAACTATAGCTTTTCTCTCAAGTATCCTAATTAGTGCTTACAGCAGTCAGTAAAGAAGTTTTTGCATATGAATTGGGCTTTTAGTATGCTTTGCTCAGTATGGGGCTTATAAGGTGCTAGTATCACATATTATTGAGAGAAATTATTAAACTATTGAGGGAAAACCCATAGTTAATAGTTAATATGTGTTCCCTAATCTAAAGTGTTACCAAAAGCTCATATTCAGTCTTTAAATCTTATTTTTCTTAAACCAAGTGAAAAATTCTGCCATTGCATTAAGACAATTCCATCTTATTTCTAATGCTGTTTCATCTGTTTCAGGATTTTCAAGTTTCAATATCTAGAAACAAGGCAGATTAAGACAGATCACTTCACTAGTATCAAGAATGACAATTGTATTCAAGAAAATTCTTAAAACAAGTTGATTTGTATTGGAAATAAATGAAATTATTTTTTGTATTTGACATATTTTTCACTTGTTTTAAGAAAAATGAGATGTTAAGACTCGATACAATCACTTGCTCAGACGGATATTTTCTCACTCTGTCACATAGAGAAACCTTCACCTTGCGTTCATTGCTATTGGTTGTTTGTAATGTTGGTTGTAACACCGTTCAGTCTATCAGGAAGGACACAAAATAACGTTCAGGTTCGTCCATCCGTATTTTAGTTTGGCAACAGAATTCAAAACTAAACACAACCAAAATTATTCACCACTGTTGTCTGGCACAATTAGCGTCCTTATTTACCGCTTCTGGGTTTGGATCGGTCTGTGAAGCTGTTTCAGGTCGTTTCCCCACTGTTTGTTCAAATGTGGTTCTCTGGTCTTCTGGCTCATTCCATGGACTCCTCTAACATAAACACAGAGCTGGATATTTTACACTGAAATCAGATCAGATTTAAACCACATTCATAGGTGGTTTAAATCACATCTCTGACAATGCAGCTCAGTCTGACCACTTAGATCAGATTTCAAGTTGGGTTTTGTTCTGTCACTCCCTGCACAACACGGATTTGACGTCACACGCTGCAACAAGAAGAGCAGAGAACAACAAACATGGGAATAATAAACATGGAGGAGAGCCAGCAGGAAAAATGGCAGCGCCTTGACAGATGAAGAGGTTTCCTGGCTCCTGAACAACATGGCAGACAGCAGCCTCCTCCTGCGTCCGCGGCGTCTCGTGTGACAAATGCGTTCTGCACCTCAAGTAGAAAATGGCATCATATAAACAGACAGAACTAGAAGGCACTGAGGCCAATGCTGAGTGATTCTCCAACTTGCTGATACACCCAAACACATCATTCCTATCACTTAAACTTTAAGTTAAACACTGCAAAACATTTCCATCTTAACAAGTCTTTCAGTCTATTATTGAGTCCTAAAATCATAATTTTCTTTAAACCAGCGAAAAAATCTGCCAATGTGGTGACAATTTCACTTGTTTCCAATGCAAATCAACTTGTTTTATCATTTTCTTGATAGTAGTGCAGTGATCTGACTTATTATGACTGGTTTACAGATACTGACACAAAATTCCTGGAACATGTGAAGCTGCATTGGAAAAACAAGTGGAGTTATCTCTCCCCACTGGCAGAATTATACTTGGTTTAACAAAAATAAGATTTGACGGCTGAATATGAGACTAAATGACTTGTTAAGATGGACGTTTTCTTCAGTGAATTGATTTGTCAACCCTGAAAACATTCCCTTAGCATTCAAGTCAAGTCTCTAGTTTCATGGCTAAAAAAAAAAAAAGAAAAATGATCTAATGGCAGAAATCCCAGATCCAGATCACCACAAAAATTTAATCACTTGTTCCTTGGCCCGAGGCCGATCTGTCCACCAACTTTGATGGAAATCTGTTCATAAGACAGCAGACAGACAGACAGACAAATGACCAAAAGCAAAAGAACCAAAAGAAAACAAAACTTCCTTGGCAGAGATGAGCACCAGTGAAACTTCCATGCTACTAGCTTGTTGTTAACACCCAGAGTTGTTAGTCAGCATGGGAACGCCTGTATTGTTACTATGACAACCAATGTCGTAATGACAGAAAATCATTAGACTGTCTAAACACATAAATCAGATCTGGTCACTTATAAATTACAGTCAGCCTTAAACCTCACCAACAGCTTTTTAAACAGTGTTTTAGGGTGGAGTTTTCCTTTAATCTTGTTTTACTGTTGGATTCAATGCAAGTCACTCAGGATAAGAGTGTCAGCTAAATGCTTACTGTAAATGAAAATGAAAATAGATGACAGTTATTTCCACTCTCAACCCCTGTGGTGCATGGCTTTCATTCACCATATTGCAGACAATGTGAATAGGAATTTCTATCTTTGCGTATAAACCTACAGTATTTACATATGGAAGCATTTAACCAGAGGGGTGATAGTGTCTGGATACAGAGCTTGTATGGTTTCAGTGTGTTGCTCAAGGACACTTTGACAGGGATTGGCTCCTTGGCTGTTGCAGGAATCAAACCTGCGATATTCTGCTTACATGACAGTCTCTCTAACCACTGGCCAGCCACGAAAAAAAAGGTTTTCCAAACAGTTTCTGTTGACGTGTAGCAGCCAAATACATAGTGGCATTTATATTTCTCGGCTCCAAGATTTGTTTGACAGAGTGAAAACAGAAGTGATTTTGTGGAATGACATTTCAAAATTGAGAACCCCGTCAATCAGACAGGACAAGTACAGCTTCGCCCGCACAAGTGACCGTCATACACTGTACTGCAGCTACACAGTAGATTATCTTTCTTGCAAGCAAACTGAGGCAGAGACAGTATTATACAAAGGAGAAAAGGCAGTCTAACAGTTTTTAATGGTCATGCTGAGTTACAGGGAAATGTGTATAAAATGATGCACAAACATCTAGATTTTTTCCATTTGATGTAATGGTGCAGCCATAAAAACATGCCGTGTTGTATTCGAATATTTCATTCAATATAAGCAGCTAGAGCTTCAAGAAAGAGTTGGAACGAGCAGATACAGAATATGGATGTTACATTGTTGTACAGTAAGGATTTATTTTTTTTTCTAACTTTGAAGCTACTTAAGGGGAAATTTAAGGGTAAAAGTCAGGAAAAGTCAGTGTACAAGGGGTTAAACACAGACGACTCTCCATTCAAACAGATAGGAGTCTTGTCTTGTTGTTGGTTCTCTTTAAAGAGACTCTGACTGAGGAGTGCATCATGAGATCATGTTGTTCGGTACAGTAATGTCCCGTGATCAGTGTGTTTTGGATACAGAACGTTGCATAATTACATCATGCAGCTATGCAAGCTCTATGTGAAGGCCTGTTGTGTCTGTGTAGTGTCTGTATGTTTTTGCTCCCGCGTTACCAAAACAAAATTTCTGTACATTTACTGTACCGGCAAATAAGGTCGATCTCATTCTGATGTAACAGATTTGTTTTAGACCTGCTCACATGTCGGCATGTCCAGTATCCTAATCACCCAAGAAAATGACAGAGGAATGTGCCAGAGATCACCTGTCAATCAAACAGTGTGGGCGGAGCTTGGATTTTCTGTTGATGCAGTTTGAGTTTCTCTTTTCTTTGTCTGTTCAGCCATGGTGGCTATCACTGCTCATGCTAACTACCCAGTTCTTCTTCTTCTTCTGTTTATTCCAAACAAACCAGGAAACGTAAAACGCATCACTTCCTGTGCAGCAGAGGGTTTTTCCCAGGAAAGAGCTAACAGACACCGGCTGACAGTCAAAGGAACAGACAATGGAAAAGCTTTCATCACCTGGATATAGATTGAATTGCTTTTCAATCAGCAATAGAGAGCAAAACAGACTTTTATTTATATGCAAATGTCACAGATAATTTATTTAATTGCAAAAGGACCAATTACCCTAACAAAAATGTCACCAAAATATTTATAATAAATAACACTCTCCTTTATAGTGGCCTTATTCTGGTGTATCAAGCTGTGTATTAACCTATGGAAAAGTATTTAAGTACAAAATAATACTGTGTTAGTACTTAAGGAAGATCTCCTCGATACTTGACACAATGTAAGTGCAGTTTCCATTAAGCATTGTTATGTACTTACAATACTTTTCTGTCCTACTTGTTAATGCAGAGGACTGATGCGTATCTCCAGCTCGCCGACCAAAGGTTGAAGTAGATGAGTGTATTTCTGATGTGATATTGTGGATGTGAAACCCCCTCACCCTCGACAGATGTGCTTCATTTCTATCTAATTGAACTCTGCCTCGTCCTGATTGGTCCCCCGCTGTTTGTGAATGGGACCACTGACTGGGAAATGTCATTCATGTGTTTGGCTCCGGCTCAGATTAAAGGTCCCATTATTGTCAGATGGCCCGCTGTTAATATCCCCAGGCACATTGCTCTGTGGAGGTCACCATGTTAATAGATACAAAACTAGCCCATTAGCATTTTGCACGCATGCTGTGCTGGAGAGGATTTTTAAATATCACAGTCAAAGAGAGAATCATTCTTTTCTGATATATTATGTTGGATTGTTATTTAAAACTTATCAAAACAAATCCTAACCCATTCTAAACAACTCTGCATTTTTTACACAACTGCGGATGCTTCAAATAGGTACAAGGACATGACTGTGCATAAAATTTCCCTTTAACCATCTCATGCAATGCTGTTCGATTGTTATTAGATTGCATTTCCTTGGGAACTCATAACTGAAAACAACTGAAAAACAAAATAAAAACAAAAAGGAAAATATCTACTTTTGCAGAATAACAAGCTTAAATTTTGCGTATCAGAGGTCGGTCAAACCGTGCACATCTCATGAGAGCTCCTCAGGACAAACATGGTGAAAAACAGAATGTGACATCCATAAATGTTAACTCAACAATGAATGGACTTATTGGCCTAATTTTGGACATATTGGATTGAAACCAGACCTGAACACAGAAGGGTAAACATTGAAATTGATGGTATTGATTGAATTACTGGAATCTGCCTCAGGTGATAAAGAAAAAACAGTCAGGATGAATTTCTCAGAGAAGCCAAGGCAGAGACGGAGAGACAGAAGTCGATCGCTGTGGAAAACGTTGGGGTGGGGGAGAAATCCACGTAACTGAAATTTCAGCATCTGTGGTTTGTTTCTTACTTGAATTGAAGGTTTACTCAGACTTTAATGTGTTGAGCAAGTTTCATGAGCTTTGGGCCTTTGAAACCTGCTAAAGCAAGATTATATAACTTCAAAAATACAGTGCGTCAGGCTTTTCTTCCCTCATGACAAACGTACCTTTTGCAGATACACGGTTTCCATCGAGCAATAACGGCCAATAACACACTACTACAGGCGTACCTCACCTCTATTGACGTGTGGACGACTAGCACGCTCCATCATGCATGTATATAATAGTGAGTGTTGCAACGGTAAGTCAGGCAGAGTCGATTACAGGCAGCATTGGTCATCCATTACTGCGGCGCGTGTGTGTGCATGCCCTTTAGCAGAAATGGTAGATGGGGTTCTAAAAAACAAAAAAATCTGTTTTCAATTGAACAGTTTACCAGCCCCGTATGAAAAATATTTGTTGACGTAGTCGCATCGATCCCAAACAGAGATAAAAGGCAGAGCGGGAAAGTTGCAAAAGAGAAGATATTTCATGCCCACGGCTTCTGCGGCGCCGAGTCAGTAGCTGCTGTGTGTTGGATGTTGTTGTTTTGCAGGCGGGCTGCAGCAAAGAGCCGCTTCACTCAGGTCTAAATCACCCTTTTATTTCTTTATACGTTTACATTTTCTATTCAAGGCATTTAGCTGCTGCTCTTATCCAGAGCGACTAACTAATCTTGGAGCAGAAAACATTTAGCTTTAACATTTAGCATTTAGTCACACATTTGGTTATGACACATTACTCACAACCTGTTTAAAACCTACACACACAGAAAAATAAAGGTGTGAACTGGAATCGAAAATGGTTCTTCGGAGTGATGCCATAGAAGAACCATGTCTGGTTCCACAAAGTACCTTTCTTGCACAATATATACTATGGAGGGGTTTGGTTATTTTCCACATTTATACCATCAGCCACCACCATCCAATAACTTTGAATTAAGAATTAAAAACCTTTTTAACATCCCAAAGAACTATATATGGTTCTTTGGGATATTAAAAGGTTCTTGAAAGGAGATGGTTCTGCTATGGCATCACTCCGAAGAACCAGTTCGCCCCTTTATTTTTCTGTGACAGGAGATGTAACAAATATTTCTGTGTCCCTATTAAATTCATATATGAGAGAAAGGCTTGGTAAACGCTGGGTGACGCTATCTTGACAGCAGTGTAAAACCACTGGGAAACTGCAACCCGAGCTCCAGCTTTGTTTTTATAGCCGCTGCCTGAGCTCCACGATGCCATGCACAGCGTCCCTGTTTACTTCCTCTTCTGATTCAAAGCACACAGGATGCACTTCCTGTCCGTGTGCCTCCATGTGACTCAGTCATCCAATCACGGTGCAGCTGAGTCATCCATTCATGGGATATCCCCCCTGGGGGAGAGGGGCCGGGACATGGGGAATAACGCGGTAACAGTTAAAGGTCAACGAAGCGGGTTTGTGACTGGAAGATCGCCCCCCCCCCCCCCCCCCTCAATTCCCTGGAACCTCTGGGAAAATCCAGATAGGAAAAGTGAATAAGAGACATTCAACCGCTGCTGAGGCGCCCTTGAGCAAGTCACTGACCCCTGATCTGCTCATGTTCAGCCGATCAGCCAACAGTGGAAGACTGTGGCTTTACTGGGCAGCTTCATGCAGTTTATCAAATCTGATTCTGGGTTTTGAACGGGTTTCATGGGCCCCCAGGTCAGCTAAACCTTCATCTCGAGTATAAAATCACCAAAATTGGAGTTACAAGTCCACAACTGCAGCGATATCAAGCTTATAAATAACATTCCTCTGGACTATTCTGTGGTTTGTTGGCTCGAGTCAAACCTCATTACATGAGTATAACAAATGTATCGCTTACATGGTTTGGCATGTGAGCCTCGCTGCCAAGCAAACCCACCAGTTGAATCATCTCGTAAGAAAGAAAATAACCCCCGATCCTCTCCTTTCTCTGGGTGGCCAGACCGTGATAAAGCACTTTTGATCAAGATTAATCACCCCCACCCCCACCCCCCACCCCTACCCCCCCTCTCCTCCTGAGATGGTTTATTCCAATTTTTTGCGGGCGAGCATTTTTTCCCCCCGCTAATCTCTTCAAACATTTTCCGGCGAGCCGAATGCAGACCGGTTTGAGTGATCAAGCTAAATTGCCTAAGAGGCCATTAATAGTTTATAGGGCCGAGGCTGATGAAAGACAGGCAGGAGAAGAAGGAGAGGAAAGCTAATTAAATCAGTGTCGGGGGGTCGCTGGTGTCTCGGGCTGGCATGGTGGGCCATAAAGATTACCATTATCATTTTCATTACCCCGGCTGATTGTTTGGGAGGGGGGGAGAGGGGGAGGGGGAGGAGGGGGAGGAGGCCCGCGCGTGACACCAAATTGCTTCCCCCCGTCCCCGTCTCCAAACCTTTGACAATTTCCATTATCGTAAAGTTACGACGCAGGGGGCGAGAGATTTGATTTCACAAAGAATACTTGCCCTCCCTCTGCTGTATATTTTTTCACGCTGTGCTCGATTTCTAGATTTGTAGATATGTTATAGAAACAGCTCAGTTAGCAGAGCGTCGGTCTGGTGACAGAGACCCGCCCCCCAAAACCTGACAGATCACACGTTCAATCCCCTCAGCAGACAACGTCTCCATCGACAGGCACATTTCCTTTTGGATCATCCTTGAGGAAGACACTGAAGAGCATCAGTGAAATGCCTAAAATGCAAATTAGAAGTCAACATGCCACAAAGTGCTACAACAACATTATTGTCTTTTAAAGCAGCAGCGTGTTTCATGTCTCACGCTCTATTCCACGCTATAAGACCTGGATGAATTGCACAAGGCTTGCATCCTTCTGTTCCCACATACATTTTATTTAGCGGAGAGGAAAGAAAGAAAGAAAGAGAAAGACTCAGGGGAACGAAGCGCAGATACGGACCGAGGCACTTGTTTCTCCCAAGTCTATTACATAAACCGTCTGATAACAACATCATATGTATGGTAAAAAAAAAACCACTTTATTAATAAACTCTGAAAACAGGAGTAGAGAGTAACAACGTATAGGCCGAGGCAATGTAAAAAAAAAAAAAAAAAAGAAATCACCTATGTTCTGCCATGCTTTCAAATCCCACTGCTTACCCACTGTTTGCCCAAAGAGGTAATAACAGGAATGACCTTGTTCCCATAGCAATCTGTTGTTCATTATTGGATGGCGGTTTGGACCGGGCCTGTAACTCTTTCATACTCCTCTCCTGGTCCGCCGTTTCTCTTCCCCCTCTCTCTCTCTTTCAGCCCCTGCCACGGCGCGGGCGCTGCCAGGCCGGCCCGCTTCACACACACACACAGCGCTGCCACTGCTTTGGGTTTATAAATATGCGCTAATGAGCTAGCCGCTGATTGTATTGTGGCACGCTTAGTCATTACCCGAGATCACCATGGAGACGCTGCGTGCGGAGGCAGCGCTGGATGCCATGGCACTCGCATATGGAGCGGTACACATTCAGCGGGAGTGACGCACAGGCCGTACTGTATGTCTGGAATAAATACCTGCTAACGAGGATCGCGGCAGCCTGAGGTCGGGTTCGACTGGTGCGGGATGTTTACTGATATCTTCTGGACTGAGGGGCGGGATAGCCCAAGAGAAATATATTCGATATATTCACTA